>NC_048299.1:177805332-178024113 GCF_013100865.1 Trachemys scripta elegans
GGGGGAGCGGGGCCCCCCCCCCCCCCCCTACTTTAAAAAAAACATCTGCTCCTTTTAAAAAAAAAAAAAAAAAAAAAAAAAAAAAGTTTGGGCCTGAAGGTTCAACCGTAGAAGACCTTTTGTTTTCACAGAAGGTGATGAAATTGGCACTCTTTTCCTTTTTCAAAACAATAATCTATGAAATTTACATAATTTCAGTTCTTTGTATACTTACTTCTAGTTCCTGTTTTTTATGGGAAAGTTGGCATGTCTAAAAGTATTGTTCAGTGTAATTCCTGGGCATGTGAATAGCAACTAGGGATCCTCATACAGGAGTATGATTTGTCTCTCTAGTATCAGAAGTGGCCCTTCAGTGAGTTCTCACAGAGATCCAATGTTTTATTCCGGAGATGTAATGGTAATCTTGATTAATATGATTAGAGGCAGGCAACTGAAGCTGCAGTTTATTTGAAAAGGGTGTGCAATGCAAATTAAGTTTTATTATAAATACTGTCTATTATCTTTGTAGCCACTTCATAGATCAGGTTGCACTTGATTTCCATTATTTAATTTTGCTTTCGCTCCCCCTCACTGTCACCTTAAATCCATAAGAAAGGAAATATTTGAAAAAATATTCTAACTTCAGCCAAAAACGGAAACAGAGGAGAGAGATGAAATTATACTTATTGCATTCACCTGCTTTTGCTCTGTCACACAGGAACAAAGTTTGGTTGATAAAACTGATTTTAAAAGTTAAGATTTTAAATCGGAGTGCTACTATGGTTCTGCTTTGTCAAGCTTAAAATAGGATGTTGATTGATTACTGAAGACACAAGATTTCTAAACATCTCTTTCCTTTGTGAAGTTGGACCTCAAAATGAGTGCCAACTGTAGGGAATATCAGTTGAGAGAGAAGAATTTTTCCACCAAAATTGAAGTTAATCAGACTTTGTAAATTAAGGCAAATATTAAAAGTAGTGGTCACCATAGTTAAAACATTATTCTAGCTCTAACCTCTACCCCAACTTTAACTTCAAGATGCAGACCTGTTAACATTTAAACGTAAATGTATTGGATTAATCTGTTTGATGTGAGGAAAGGGGATTCCTCCTGCACCCCCAACTCTCCTTCTCTTTTCTACAAACCACCTAAAATGGTCACTTCTTATGGAGCTTAGGATGACTGCAGGAAGGATGTACACTGGTGGGTTGGAGAGCCCACAACATTTGGGGGGACATCAAAGGAGGTGGAAGCAGAGTGTGGGTAGCATTGCACCCCTTCTGCAGATGTTTAGCATGGGTATGGAATCTTTGGGCCTCCTTTATGCACTGTAACAAAGGAAAAAAGGACGGAAGCACAATATGATTTTTTGGTTTTGAACTTTGCTAGACATCTTTATGGTACCTAAACAACATTACTCTGCCCTTGTAGTAGTGCCCTGAGAACATAACAAGCGAATGGAGTTTGAACTATTTGTTATGGAAAGATATAATCTTACCAGTGATCATAAAAACTGGTATATTAATAATCATATAGTAGTTGCTTCTTTAAACACTGCATTTGTTGCTGTTAGTATTAATCAGAAATAATCTTTTAGGATCAATGAGGGAAGGAAGGGTCATATCCCTGCACTACCAACTTCCTACAGTAGTGGGCAACTGGGGGAAACCTAGATCCTTCATGTTATCTTATTCTTTGTAAATGTCAGGTAAGCATCTAAACTTCTGGAGATTTAACTAACTCTTGACATTTGCCCATTTTTGAGCTTACAGAGAGCTCTTTGTCAGGTGTGGGAAATGTACTCAAGTGTCAATACAAGGTGGAACAGATTGTTTAGTATAAGTAGATAACACATATTTCAAGGGACCATTCAAGATGAAATGTCCAGTTAACTCCCCTCCAGTCATTGGGGGGAGGGAGAGAAAACAAAAAAGCTGGGGGGGGGGAGTTAGTGAGTTACAGATTGTTGCACTAAGCCATAAATTCAGTGTCCATGATGTTTAGTATGTAGCAAAGTTATTAATTTAAGCTCCCGAGCTCGTCTTTTGAGGGTGTTAGAGACCTCTCAGTCATCCTCCTCAAAGGAAACCTGCACAACACCTTCAAAAGAAGAGCATGGGAGTTTAAATTCAAGAATTTAAAAAAATACTAGATCTGTCCCAAATCCTTCTGAGCCCTGATCATCAAGTTGACCTCCTTACAAACTCCCAAATCATTTTCACTGAGATAAAAAAGTCATGTCTGGTGTTTGCTCCCTGACTGCCAAGATGTGTACCAGGGCCACAGCTGGTTCCAGAGCATGACCCTCCTTCTCTGCCACCTCAGGATTGCCTTGCCACTGAGACCCAGCTGTAAACCTCCAGAAGACCTGGCAGCCTAATGTGCTTGATTTTCATTACTTTGCTTGCAGATGCATGCCACTCCTCACCTGACCTGTTTGCTTGGTACTGAAACTGGGGACATAGTAAAATTAGCTATTCAGAATGCCAGACTCTGATTTTCCATCTGGGATCCCATAAAAGTCCTGTATGCAATTTGAATGGCATCATTCAATTGTTTGAATTCCCTGTGTCCCTAGTCCTAGTTGGGCTGCAGTTATTGGTGCCCCAATTGTGAATAAGTGGAAACCAAAGATGTGCAGGTAGCCATGATATTGTTAGGTCCTTTTTTAAAACTGCCACTGGCAACTAGTTTCCCAGCCATGGGGTTGCAGACATCCTGACAGATGGCAACACAGTTTATGTGCCCAAGTGATAAATGCAATCATGTAGTTGTTTGATGTGTTTCTTTATCTTTATTTGAATGCTTCAGAAAACTCTTCTGGGCCCTACTATATTTCATTAGTTATTGTTTAAAATGATTTCTATATATTCATACTACACTCTTTCTGGCATCCAAATGCTTTATAATATCGAAGTAGTAGTTTTGTGTTTGTGATAATGAACATTATTTATTTTTAACCAAGAACAAGAGTAACGTCTTTCTTTCTTTCTTGATATTTCTGCCTACTAAATGGGAAATAAGTCAACTTTAAAAAAAGCTGCTGTTAACTTTCTGCCTTACTATGTTCATGGCACTGCCAAGACTAATCCCAGAAAAGCTTGCAGTGAGCATTTTATGATCCTCCTATCCTTGCTGCAATGAACTAATCTGGCTTTAATATATTGTCAGATAAATTACACACACTGAAGTTCTTGGAGTTTCTTATGGGTGTTTTTCTTAATACTTCCCATCTCCCAATTGGTCATCAAACTCTCTTCTCATGTAATGATTCTGCCCTCACTATTTCATACATTAATATTGTTAAGCCAAATAAGACACAGGAGTGGGGAAAATGTACTGTATTTTTCAAGATTTCTAAAGTGTGCAAAATGGTTTTAAGACAATGGTAAGAATCTGTCACATTAAATTCTTTTCTAAATTTTATGAAGGCTTAAATGAGTATTTGAATATCTTAAGAGATGACAGAGTTGTAATTCTGCCTGTGGAACTCATGTTTAATTTCTAGACTAAAAGGCTGGAAATTTGTGGCTTAGTCCTTAGATTCTCATGAATTTCTGTTTTTTATGGTAACACTGAAGACTGAGTAAGTCTACTCTTGGATTCTTGACTAAAATTGCTCACCCCTTGCTATTACCAGCAACAGTGGGAGTACCAATGTATACAGGTCTGCACAAAGACAGTGCTTAAAAGCCAGAAGCAGCAGGTGCTGAGCCTAGCACTTGCATCATCCCTGCCATCACAGGAGATGACCCTGGAGGTAGCAATGGTGGGAAATATAGCCACAAATTCAAACTGTAAAAAGGGCTTTCATGTGAAAATCTCTTGAGCCTGTTACTTTTTAGAAAGACCTTGATTCCTGATCTGCAGTCCTTGCACAAAATTTCCATTGGCTGTAGGGTGTAACCATTTGGTTTTTAAAGTCTGAGTAAACTACTTTGATTATCTCTTTAAAATAGGGAAGAAGAATAAAGAACAAAACCGGTTTATATGGCATATTTACTGGTGTGAAAATGTTTTTTTTTTTTAATTAAGCTAGTAGTATCTCTGCATTTCTACATATAAAAGTTGTATTTTGCATATTTTTGTTTTGCTACAATTCTGTGTATTAAAGTATTGGGAAGAGTATTTTTGACAGTAAACTAATGTATTTTAAACTTTAAATAGGTGTCTCAATGCATGTACCTATTGCAAAACCAAACATGCCAGAGGAGACCTAGCAAGTTATCCAATTGAAGAACTAGTGGACAGAGCCAAACAGTCTTTTCAAGGTAAGGTTATTTCAGTTATCTAAATCAGCTTTAAGATTACAAGATCTTACTCCCACAGGTAATTTCCTTTTTATAAGAGAGACCTGGTAGTAGGTTAATGTATTATTTGTATTACAAATATGTTGTAAGTGTGCTTGCTGGTGCCCGCTGTATTTAATTCCTTCATTCATTACATTATGCACCAGTACTTTCAGGAGTTAGTATTTCCACAGAAATATTTCATTGGTCTTAATCTTGTTTATACAAAGGTCTATCTCAAGGTTTATTGATGATGATTTGAATTTTTTCCCCCCCCTTCTTAAAAATAGGAGGGGAAAATGTTTTCTGATTTCAGATCCTTTTATGTGACGCACAATAAAAATTGCTTGTGTTTTAAAAACTAATTTTAGCGGCTCTTAATCCTTCACTTTATGTATTGTAAAGTAGTAAGAAGAACAATTATTTTGCATAGAATGTATGCTTACAGTAAAAGCAAATTTCATTAAAACCTCATTAGAGTTCTTATGATGCTGTGTTTTTAGGATGCGTCACTGTTCTAAAAATGGGTCCTTTGGAGTTCCTCTAAGATGTTTAGGAGTACTTGTGGCACCTTAGAGACTAACAAATTTATTAGAGCATAAGCTTTCGTGGACTACAGCCCACTCTTCGGATGCATATAGAATGGAACATATATTGAGGAGCTATATATACACACATACAGAGAGCATAAACAGGTGGGAGTTGTCTTACCAACTCTGAGAGGCCAATTAATTAAGAGAAAAAAAACTTTTGAAGTGATAATCAAGCTAGCCCAGTACAGACAGTTTGATAATAAGTGTGAGAATACTTACAAGGGGAGATAGAGTCAATGTTTGTAATGGCTCAGCCATGTTACTCTGAAATCTAAGATGTTTGTCAGTGCTGCTGGATTTAGGATTCATTTTGGATCCACAGTATCTCTTACTAGGAGCTATTATAAGCTTAAAATCTAAATGGAAAAATTGTAATGACTCTTTTGATTTATTATTGGATGTGTGATTGTTTAATTGGGATGGCTACTAATAAGCTGCCATTTCCTATGTTTTTATCCACTCATAGCTCATACACTTGCTTGGGAAGCATTACAATCCTCATAGTAGAATGCTAATGTTTACAGTTTGTCCCTTGATAGATCTCTAATTTTACCCTTCCTTCAAATAAATACAAATACAGCTATTGTGCCAACTTCATCCCTTGTGTAAACTCACTAAAGTAAATGGCACTGTTCCATGGATTAATTTGCCCACTATGATAAAGTAGCACAAATATTCTAATTTAAACCCAGGGAAATGAAATTGAATGGCTTCTCTCTACATCCTTAAGTCTTCTTGTTGTATCTAGATGTAGATAGATATGGTGTGTGATATCTCATTTCTTTTTAGGCACCTGCAGTGTCTATGAACAAGAAGTATGGGTTATTCTTTACTTAACTATGAACGTTCTTGTTTCTGTGAGTTAAAGTTGGAGCTTCGATATTATTTGAATATGATTATTTTAATATGACTAATATGAAAACATAAATGGATGCTACATAAGTAATAAGGCCACCGAACTTAAGCAAGTTCTAAGTCCATCCTTATTTAGGGAACCATTTAAGCACAAATCTTCATAGATTCATAGATTATAGGACTGGAAGGGACCTCGAGAGGTCATCAAGTCCAGTCCCCTGCCCGCATGGCAGGACCAAATACTGTCTAGACCATCCCTGATAGACATTTATCTAACCTACTCTTAAATATCTCCAGAGACGGAGATTCCACAACCTCCCTAGGCAATTTGTTCCAGTGTTTAACCACCCTGACAGTTAGGAACTTTTTCCTAATGTCCAACCTAGACCTCCCTTGCTGCAGTTTAAACCCATTGTTTCTGGTTCTATCCTTAGAGGCTAAGGTGAACAAGTTCTCTCCCTCCTCCTTATGACACCCTTTTAGATACCTGAAAACTGCTATCATGTCCCCTCTCAGTCTTCTCTTTTCCAAACTAAACAAACCCAGTTCTTTCAGCCTTCCTTCATAGGTCATGTTCTCAAGACCTTTAATCATTCTTGTTGCTCTTCTTTGGACCCTTTCCAATTTCTCCACATCTTTTTTAAAATGCGGCGCCCAGAACTGGACACAGTACTCCAGCTGAGGCCTAACCAGAGCAGAGTAGAGCGGAAGAATGACTTCTCGTGTCTTGCTCACAACACACCTGTTAATGCATCCCAGAATCATGTTTGCTTTTTTTGCAACAGCATCACACTGTTGACTCATATTTAGCTTGTGGTCCACTATAACCCCTAGATCTCTTTCTGCCGTACTCCTTCCTAGACAGTCTTTTCCCATTCTGTATGTGTGAAATTTATTTTTCCTTCCTAAGTGAAGCACTTTGCATTTGTCTTTATTAAACTTCATCCTGTTTAACTCAGACCATTTCTCCAATTTGTCCAGATCATTTTGAATTATGACCCTGTCCTCCAAAGTAGTTGCAATCCCTCCCAGTTTGGTATCATCCGCAAACTTAATAAGCGTACTTTCTATGCCAATATCTAAGTCGTTGATGAAGATATTGAACAGAGCTGGTCCCAAAACAGACCCCTGCGGTACCCCACTCGTTACGGGTTCAATGGGACTTAACCTCCCTTTGTGAGTAGGAATGCTTACAATCAGTGCCTAAGTTTACAAGTTTTTATTTCAACATGCACATTATACTCCTGGGGGAATTTTGTGGCACTGCGCATGAACAGAATTTATGTCCCCCGCAGATTTCTTTTCTTCCCCGCAGAAAAATGACTTTCTGATGGGGAAGCAAAAGGCAGCCACAAGAGCAGTCATGCGATCCTCCCTCTTCCTCTGCATGGCATCCAGGGCCAGGTCAGACCCACCCCCAGATTTCTCCCCCAGCTGCAGGAAGCTCCGCAAACTCCCCTTGCCTCTGCTTCCTGCACCCATCACTCCTCAGCTGCAGGGGGAAGGATTCCTGTACAGGGAGCTTCTCCCCCATCCGCCCAATCCCCCTCAAACCCAGACCTTCCCACTGAGCCTCACTCCCTGCACTCAGAACCCACCCCCACAATGAGCCCCACTCCCTCTACACCTGGACCACCCCGACGAGCCACCCAGCTCTCCACTGCACTGAGCCCCACTCCCCCAGTATCTGAGCCCCCCACACTCGTTCCCCTCTGCCAAGCTCTATCCTCCTCCTCACACACAGACCTCTCCTGTTGAGCCCCAGCCACCTTCACATGGACCCCCCTGCAGAGTCCCATTACCATTGAACCCAGAACCCCCCAACATACCCCTGTGCAACCAGATCTCCCCCGTACCTGGATTCTCCACTGAGCTGCCTGCACCCAGGTTGCCCCACACAGAACCCTCTCAACCCACATCTGGATCCCCCCACACTTGAATCCTGCCTAGCTGAGCCTGCTTGCCCACACCTGGTGTACCTGGCACGGAGGGGCAGGGCCCTGGGGTGTTTTGGAGGCAGGTCTGGTCCTTGCGCTGTGTCACATTTGGGTGCAGACTCACCACTGAATCTGTGTCCTGGGGGCGAGGGGAGTTGCACAGTGATCTGCCACCTCTGTGCAGCCAGTGGCTTGTGCTCCCCAATGCAATTCTGGAGCCCTCACCTGAAAAAAAATCATTGTGAAGTAAAGTGATGGCACATCAAGCTCACTTGCCTGTGGAACCCCTGTAGAGTCTGCATTCATACAGTGGTGTTGCGTTAGCTAACGTAATGCAGATACCATCACAGGATATTGCAAGAGTTAAGTTCAGTTGCTATTTTTATCTCTTTACTGCTAGTTGGTGGAATAAATCATGCAGCATCAAGTGTAGCTCATTACATTAAAAGAGAGAATTACTTGTAACACTGTCGTCAATCTTATGTCTATCACTCACTATATATTCTCACACACCTAACTCATATGTATTAAAAACAGTCTTTTCAAGGGGTGGAGACCTTATCCCCAGTTCCAAGTATGTGTTTGTGGAGGTTACAAGTTTTCAGCGACCATGAACTATGAAATTGCAGTTCTGGATAATGTGCTTTAATCTTGATAAATAATTTAGATGATACAGGAACAGCATTATTTGACATGCTTTTCATCAATTTATATGCAATAAACCATTTAAATTTGAATGACATTTATTATTATTATTTTTGTTTTTCTTTCATATGGCATAATTTTGCCCAATACTTTATAGTTGTTTGCTTTTTCCATTACATGTCTTCTTCCATAAAAAACATCTTCAGTCAAGAATTCTGTCTCTTACTTTGCTTCCAAAAATGCATGAGATGTTGTGACATTTGGGTGTTAACATTTCACTTGTTAAAATTGATTGTATGCTAAACCCACAGATTATCCAGTTCTTTGTATGTATAATAGTTATCAGAGATTTTCATATATCTACTTCGTTGTAATACTTTTAGATGACCTTACTTTGACTGTAAATCATTTACTGTCTAAAAAATAATTAGGAGACTTTCTATATTGGATCAAGATGATTCTTCTGGCCTGATTCAGGGTATTCTTTCTGGGTTTTAATTTCCAGGATCTGTATTTGTCTAAGAAGGGTAGTGAAATTTCTCCTTTTTAAAAGTATTTTGATAGTTATTCTCTCTATTTGCATCTGATTTTCAAATTTTCATATTTGTGGTTGAATTACTGGGCTTCCATTCAGACATATTCCTCAGTTTCCAAACTGCACTTAACATCAGCAGAGGGAGAATTTCCTTTGTCAGCTGTCCTGTTTGATTTTGATTCAGCTTAAAATATATTTGTGCAGTATGCATAGCTGTTCTTTATTTTGATAGTTTAACAGCAGTTCTCATTACTTCTCTGCCTTGAGTTACAAAAAAGAAATCACACACTAAAACAAAAGGATTCACTAGACTTCAAAAAGATTTCTACTTTTTTTTTATTTGATTTTTCTACTTAGTATCATATCAGAGAAAAGAAGACAGCCAAACAGGAGAGAAATAAAACTTAATTACTCATCTCCCTCCGCTGACATTGTTACAGACCCAACTTGTATTGTTTAAAATTTAATTTCAAGCTGGTAAAACTAATTTCAACATTGTCGTCTTTGGGGATCACATCAAATGACTGCTGGAGACCTAAACTTCCATTGGGGTGTGCGGTAGATGAATGAGATGAAACAGTGATTTATTGACTAAACAGTTCTTTGAGTTTCACAGAAGAAACGTTCCCATCATAGTTTATAAATAACTCTTTGCAAACCTGGATTTTATTTTGTTGTTGGTGAATCTTTTGCTTAATATATCTGTAAATGTAGCGCACGGACAGAATAGCTAACTCACAGAACTTTTATGTAACTACTTGTAGATCTCAGATTCCCCCCCCCCCCCAAAATGAAAGTACATGATCTGATGGTGACAGTGTGGAATCATAAAAATGTTCACCTACTAAGGACGCAAAAATTCCAGAGGCTCAGGCTTCATCTCTGAAGTTTGGTTGTGAAGTGACCATTTGTTAAATGAGAGTTACAGAATTGTTCCTTAGTAGTTATACCCAGATGAGGCACCCTGTTCTAGAGCAGTCCAGAATGTCCCACTGAATAGCAGAAAACCACCCACATGAGCTACCTTCCTTAGTAAGTGGAAGTGTTCCTTTATCTGGGAAGCTAGCCACAGTGTGTCTCCTATGCAGTCTACAATTCTAAAGATTTTGGACTACCTTTTACATCTCAAAAGTGTCAAGTCCAGCAGTCAGTTCCATTAAGGTGCACCTGGCTGCAATGTCAGAGATTAACCCCTGTATTGATGGAAGGATTGTTTTCTCTAATCCTATAACAGACAGGTTCCTAAAAGGTCTCAATAGACTGTTCTGTCCTTGGGACTTGAATTTAGTTCTGTCAGCAGTTATTGGCCCTCAAATTGAACCCTCAACCTCTTTCTCTCAGTTACACCTCTCAGTGAAGGTGGCCACCTTAGTAGCCATCACATCTGGAAGGAAGGGGGGTGGGGTTATGTGTCCTGAGAATGGATCCTCCATAGTCTATAGTCTACAGTGACAAGGTGCAGTTCAGACCACATCCTTAGGTTTTTTTACAAAATAGTATCAGATTTCCACCCCATTCAGTCAATATACCTACCATATTTTCCCAAAGCGCATGGTCACAAGGATTAACTCTTTATTTTGTTCTACACTTTAGATATGCACCAAGGCCCTAGCCTTTCACCTGTGTAGAACAAAGCCTTATTGGGTTTCTTCTCAGCTTTTTGTATCATATGCGGAATGAATGAGAAGTCATCCTGTTCCAGCATAATGGCTCTCCAAATAGATGATCAGCTGCATTGTTATATACCATAATGCTAACAGTATCACACCCTCTGAGAAGTTGTCAGCACACTCAAGTATGGTGCATTTTAATTTTACTGCATTTGTGGGAAACACCACTATCTTCAACATCTGCAGAGCAGCAACAAGGTCATTGTTTCATATGTTTGCTAGGCACTATGCATTTACTACAGCTTCAAGAGAAGACACAAGCATGGGGAAAATTCTCTTTCTGAAGAGAATGCTAGGCCAGGCCCTACAACATAATGGAAATATGTAATCGCTCAAAGAACAAGAAATGTTTACTTGCCTTCTCGTAACTGTTGTTCTTCAAGATGTTGCATATCTCTGATACATGACCCAACCTCCTTCCCCAATGCATCTGAGCTTATCTACAGTCCAGTACAAAGGAACTGAAAAATGGGTGGAGCTTGGAGCACAAGGGAGATGAGGGCGCAGGTGAGGCCACTCCTATTGTTATTGCAAGGGAAAACTCTCTGGCACCAGTGCATGAGCCGCACACACATCTGCACGGCCTATATAACACATCTTGAAGAACAACAGTTACAAGAAAGTGAATAGCTGTTTCTTATTTCCAGTTTGAATTTCTCTAGCTTCAATGTCCAGCCATTGGATCTCATTGTGCCTTTAATCTAGCAAACAAAGTATTCGCCACTATCTTCTCATGTGGGCACTCACTGACCATGGTCAAGTTTACCTTTTACCTTTGTCTTGGATAAATTACATAAGCTAAGCTTCTTTTGTGTCTCATGATAAAGCAGGATTTCAAGACCTCAAATCATTCTTGTTGCTCTTTTCTGAACCTTTTCCAATTTTTCAACATTGTTTTTGAAGTGTGAACACTGGAACTGGGGGGAGGGATAGCTCAGTGGTTTAAGCATTGGCCTGCTAAACCCAGGGTTGTAAGTTTAATCCTTGAGGGGGCCATTTAGGGATCTGGGGCAAAAATCTGTAAGAGGATTGGTCCTGCTTTGACCTCCTGAGGTCCCTTCCAACCCTGATTCTATGAACTGGAAAGGGGTACTGGAACAATTTGTATGGTGGGGGGGCCATTGAACCAAATTTTAAGCCTTGTATATGATGGAAACCACTTCAAGTTTACAGGGTGCTGCAGCACCCTTCTCCCCCCCCCCCACCCTTAGTTTTTGTACCTATGGAACTGAATGCAGTGTTCCAATAATGATCTCACTAATTCCTAATACAGAGGTAATGCCACTTGCCTACTTCTACTCAATATTCCCATTTATATATCCCTGTCTCATGCTATCAACTATCCACATAGCTGTTTCATTTCTAGCTCTGCTCAGAAAAAAGTTGCAAGATTTTTTTTTATAACAGTCAAACTATTTTTAAACATAAACACCTTTAGACAGAAACCAGCACAGAAAAATTCAGCTGAAAGGGTGAAATTCCAGAAAGTTATGAAGAGCTAGAAATGGGGTTATAATGTAATATTGTGTATATATAGTCACATTAATCACACAACATTGATTGGCTGCCCTATTAGATCTTGATCCCTCATTCCTAGGTAAAATTCCTGCTGAAGTAAATGAGTTTCACCCAAGCAAGGCTTGTGGGACCAGGTCATAGAGTCAATTGGTACAATTAAGGATAGCCTAACAGATTATAGATTATATAAATTGTATTTACATTATGGCATTATTAGATCTCCACATATTGCTCAGCAACATGTCAAGTCTAAGATGTGAATGAATCAGCCTGGATTTTGCAAGAACATTATACCTCATGCATGCTTGTAAAATGGGATACTCTCCCTACAAAGGCAACAATTGAGAGACATTGTTATTAATCTGTGTTATGACAATGCCTGGAGGGTTCTAATAGTTAACCACGATACCATTATGGTAGATGCTGTATGCACACTGTGATGGGGTGGACTAGGCCCAAAGGCCCTCTGCTGGAGGCCTCAGGGTTCTACCACACCCATCCCAAGAAAGGAGCAATGGAGAGGTCCTTCAAGTGGCCTACAGTGGTTGCGAGGAAGGGCTGCTCGAATGGCCAATCAGAGGCCAGGCAGGTTTGATAAAAGGAGCTGTAGAACAGAGCAGTAGTTAGTTGCTGCTTGGAGCTGCAGAAAAGAAGACTGCGTGCCTGGCTGGAAGAGCAGCAGGGCCACGGACAGCTCAGTATGGGCAGGGACCAGGGGAGCAAGAGGCTTGGCTGCTAGGACTGAGCCAAAAATAGTTTGCTAGCAGGGACCAGGAGAGCAATGAAGAAGCTCCTGGCTGGCTATGGGGACTGAGTAAGGACTGAGCCCAGGGAGGGCCACAGGAAGATAGTGTCTCCAGGAAGGAAGCCCAGGAGATAGTGCCCCATACCAGGGCCAGGACTACTTACTGAAAGAATGGAGAGACACCCAACCAGAGGGGGGGCACTTGCAAGAGATGGGTGCTGACCCTGTTGCACACACTAATGAAAAGACTGCTCTGGCCTGGAAGTGCTTACAGTCTAAGCATATGATGGCAGAAATTATATAAGGGAGAATAAGGTAACACTGTCGTTATTATATCTAGTATATTAAACAGCAGGCCAGAATACCCACTGCCTAGCTATTGTCTGTATCTCAACAGAGGTGAATTTTAGGAGAGATTTGAAGGAGTTTTGAGGAGTCTAGGTTATATACCTACAAATCTAAAATCCAGGTTTCCCTGAGGTTTGATCCTCCTCCCATTGAAGTCAGTGGGAACAGAAACAGACCCGTAATTGGGATAGTCAAAGTCTAGAGATGCACTGTTGTGGATTTTATAATGTGAACTTCTCTTCTGTAGAGATTGTTCTAATAGGGTTGAGTGCGGTTACATTGTCTGGATGTTTTAGATTGGATGTTATGGTTGTGCATTCCAAAATATAAATTCATTTAATAACTATAATGTGAAATAAAATTCATATACCCGGAAAATCCGGGACTTTTTTCAGTATGGGGTGCTAACTTTCTTCAAATTATTGTCACAACCAATATGCTTTGTTCAAAAGACAGCTAGCCAGATAAGTTACTGTTGCAAGCAGAACCTCTCTTAGCAAAAGCAGATTAGTCTTCATCTCGGTCAAACCTGTTCAGTAATGGTGCCTTTGTGTAAAGTGTCATTTGGTGAAGCATTACTGTATATGTGTGGATACAGTGCACTATTACGGAAAGAAAATTACAAAAATGGATATGAGCCCTTGTTTTGCAGGCTTGATCTAAAACTCCTGCAGACAAGTCTCCACTAATCTTTTAACATTGGCGGTTTAAGGGACCAGATAGGTCTGCTTGACGAAAGCTTTTTTTTTTTTGGCATTTTCCCCCTTCCTCCCAAAGCAAGCTGTGGTCAGATTTGTTCTTTGTAATTCAACAGTCTTCTGTAGCACAGCCAGGAATAGAATACAGTTTTCCTAAGTCCCAGTCAAATGGCTTACATGAAGAAAGACATCCTTTCTCTTGCAACGTTTTGCTTCATTCACAATACATGCTGTATGTTCACTGAATGAGGCATAGGTCCTATAGAAGACATAATATGTGATCATGCAATGTACATAAGGGGCATGGCTGGTCCAGATAAAATATATCTATATATCCTGCCCGTCACTTGCAAAATGTAAGACGACAGGCCAAACTGGGATTCTACAGTTTCCCAAGAAATTTGCCACAATGCAACAGCATTTTAATTAGCTTAAAAAAAAATCTATGTTCAAATGAATCTTGTAAAGCTTCCAAAACACTGCAGGGTCACTCCTCAAGCTGAGGGAATGCAAAAAGAGCAAACAACATGTAAATACTAAATTTGAGCATTTCAAGTATTTTTTTTTCAAAGTAAAAGCAAGACATCTAAAGTTTCCAAAACAGCTGTGATAACATGTTCCTAGTTGCCTTTGTTTTTTATATTTCAGCTTGTCTGTATTTACAGCAGGTCAACAAGTCATCTGAAACTATCTAAAAGTAATTTGTGACTGCTTGATATGAAAAATAAATAAAAAGCGTAAGCCAATTATGTAACCTTTATTAGTATTTTTCATCGTTATTCACTGAGTCAAGTTTTAGTCCACTATGCAATGAAGTAGCGTTAGCTATGAAAAATGGAATTTATAATGCAAGTGGCAGATAACCCTTACCAGCAGCACTGCTATAAGGCTCAGTTATAATTATGGGCTGAGAGATGTGTTAACAGATATTTTTCAATTGCAGAATAACTTGCATGGGTCTATGCAATCTGTTGTTATACAGAAATCTTCAGATTAACTTTCTTGAAATAAACCTACTCATAAAAATGAGCTTTCCTTATTTAATCTATATTTTAATAAAATTGTGAGGAAAGCTTTTTGGACTGTACTGCCTCATCCCTGCAAAAGCTGAAGCCAATGGAACAAACATTTCTGCTAAGACTTTTTTTTATTTTTTTTTAATTACATGTCTGTATATTGCCTAGCAAAATGCAACTTTGATCCATGATTGGGGCACCTAGATGCTGTCATAATAAAAATAATGAAAGCAAAATTGTAGTTCATATACAAGTCCCCTGGAAGACATTTATTTAGAAGGCAAGACCATCACACAAAGATCCTCTGGTAAAGGAGAGTCTGTGTTTATAATAAGAGGGAAATGAGGTGTTTTAGCAGAGGTATGATGGAAGCATCTTTCGAACACCTATCCAGAGTGTGCTTCTCTCCAGCTAGCGCTATTAAATTCCTTATTTACAAGAGTATTTACACTAACTCAAGTTTACTTTAAAATAGTGAAAATGAATTAGGCACAATTTTGCTTTTAGATGTAAATGTGGGAGAAAAGATTATTAATAATAATCAGGTTTATTATTATGCCACGTACAGGGGCCAAAGTTCGGGACCCTATTGTGCTATGTACTATACAGAATAGTAGACGGTCTGTATGTTTGTTTATAATCTCTCTATTGTACATACAAAAGAAGCAAGTTTCGTGCAGTTTTTGCCTATCTACCTTGTAAACATTTGACACATTATATTTCTTCTGAAGTATGAAAAGTTTTAAGTCAGTTTGACCTTCACTTGGATTGTAGCAACTTGAAAATATAATTCACTGTGTAATTAGATTTATTAAGAAAAGAGGGGAAACATTTGGCACTGTGTAAAGTTAGCAACAAATCAAATAAAGATTTTTAATACTTTCTATTAGAATGTTTGGCTGGCTTTTGAGTGTTCCCAGAATAGCAGTTCAGAAGCCGAACTTTGCTTTAAAATTGTTTGAAATGCTCTTGTTTGTTTTGTGGTAGAGTATTGTGAATATACTCCTTGCCATGGATATTCAGTGGAGCAGAGGCTGAGAAGAGTTGTTTCACATTTCACTTGTTTGTTGCATATATTTTGCTTAGTTTGCGTTATTTAAACTAGTGTCATACACAAAGTTGAGAGATGCCACAACCAGTGGTTGAAGTCTTTACCAGGCACATTAACCTTGGTTTGTATGCCTTAATTTGAACTATTTCTTCTCAACTGGGGTTTCTTCTGGGAAAAAGAATTCTTATGAAAACAAGAGTTTTGTTTTATGTGGGTTTTGTTAGCCTTAGGGACACTTAAGTTTTTCCACAATTCCCAGGCTGCTGTAAAGCCTTTTTATTTTTTCGAAGCTCTGTTGTTTATTTTGGTTTTTTCCTACCATAACTGCAGTTTTTATAAAATCTTGAAATGAACAGTTTTCAAAACATTCTGAGACAGGTACTATCACTAGCAACACTGGTTTTGAAATAAATATAGCGTTTCCTATATTCCGTATTCTACATTTAGACCTTTTCATCTTTCAGTGAAAATACCACTAAGCATCTGGTAACAAATCTCATTTATAAGACAGTTAAAATAACCAGAAAGACTAAGTAAGTTATGGAATCAGGTGTGCTCGGTTACATTCTTCACCTCCTGAGTGTACTGCAGGTCATGATTAATATATACTAAACTGATTTATGTGTCTGGTTGTTTATATGCATTGTCTCATCTCTTGATATCAGGATCTGGTGACACCTCATCTTCCTTGAAAGCTGGTAGTCTCCCTGTTGCTGGTTGGGTAGTTTAGCCCTCTAGGTATACCAAAAATACCATACAGTTGAAATGCCTACCCCAAAGCCTAGTCTTCCCATGCACCCTTCAGCTCTTCTTCCTTTGCTATAGGGGAGTTGAGGGAAATGCTTCTTTTTTATGGTCCAGGGGTTTTCACCTGTTCCAGGATCCCCCAGCATACAAGTTCACACAGCACCCTTCCAGGTTTCCCTTTGCCAGCTCTCCATGTGACTTTTTCTGACATCTGCCACTTCTGCCTCTGCCCCTGCTCCTTCCAACAGTGGGGAAACCATGGGTAGCTTTTGCTCCTTCCTTCCACAAGAGGAAAAGAGAGAGACCCCTGTCCACTTTACCAGCATTCCTTCCTGTCCTTGTCTCCAATTCTCAGGTGCCCCTCTGGCGTATAAGTCCCTGAATGTATCTTGCTTTGGACTGAAATCCATAATTGGCTATGCGAGACCTGGGTCTTTTTTCAGCCAGCACATTGTGTTTGTATTTATTCATATACAACAGGACTCCCCAACGTGGTGCCCGCGGGCGCCATGGCATCTAAATGCACCCACGTACTGGCCGGCGGATGAGCATCTGCCAAAATGCCGCCGACAAGCAGTGTCATCCAGAGGCATCGCCCCCTAAATGCCACCAAAAATCCGCAGCATTTCGGCAGTGATGCCTCTGGATGATGCTGCTTGTCGGCGGCATTTTGGTGGCGACGCCTATTGACGTTGCTGCTTGTCAGCGGCATTTCGGCGGATGCTCGTCTGCCGCCACGGTCCTCCGTGATTGGGGACCATTGAAATACTATATATATGTATATATTCCTCTCACTTGCTGTAAATCAAGCACTTACCAATATTCTTGATAGAAGGTGTTAGTGTCTTATTACCACATCTCATAGAGATGGCTTATTCACAAGGCATCATAGGTTGATTTTTTGCGAAGTTGATGCTGCTTTTAGCATGTTGCAATGTGATTTGACTTAGCATGGCATTTTTCTTTTGTTGATGTACATGTGATGGCTTTGAGGCTCTAGCAGCTTTCTTGCCTTTATCAGCTGCTTGTGTAATGTGTAGGGCCCTACAAAATTCACAGTCCATTTAGGTCAATTTCACGGTCATAGGATTTTAAAAATTGTAAATTTCATGATTTTGGCTATTTAAATTTGAAATTTCACAGTGTTGTAATTATAGGGTTCCTGACACAAAAAGGAGTTGTGTGTGTGTGTGTGTGTGTGTTGCAAAGTTATTGTGTGTGTGGGGGGGGTGCGGTACTGCTACCCTTACTTCTGCACTGCTGCTGGCAGCAGCACTGCCTTCATAGCTGGGCAGCTGGAAAGTGGCAGCTGCTGGCCGGAAGCCCAGCTCTGAAGGCAGAGCAGTCATCAGCAGTAACACAGATGTAAGGATGGCATGGTATGGTATTGCCACCCTTACTTCTGCGCTGCTGTCTGCAGAGCTGGGTCTTCAGTCAGCAGCTTGCCCAGCTCTGAAGGCAGCAGTGCAGAAGTAAGGGTGGCCTGGTATATTGCCACCCTTACTTCTGCGCTGCTGCTGGCGGGGCACTGCTTTCAGAGCTCGGCACTGGCCAACAGCTGTCGCTCTCCAGCCACTCAATTCTGAAGGCAGCACAGAAGTAAGGGTGGCAGTAAGGGGTACCGTGACCCCCCTGAAATAACCTTGTAACCCCTCTGCAACTCTCTTTTGGGTCAGGACCCCCAATTTGAAAAATGCTGGTCTCCCCCGTGAAATCTGTATAGTATATGGAAAAAGCACACAAAGACCAGATTTCATAGTCTGTGATGCATTTTTCATGGCCGTGAATTTGGTAGAACCCTTGTAATGTGGCATAGTTCTTTTAGGGGCCCAATCTTGCCAAATACACGTATGTTTAAATGTTTGCAAGATCAGGGTCTAAATGTTTATTACCTGGACAGTTTGATATAAAAAGAGGAGGCCTTATCTTGCACTCCATACTCAGGAAAACCTTCAGCCTAAGTCACTGAGCGTTGAATGGGTAAAAACTACGTGGTCAGGCCATGGTGCCAAGTTTTATGTAGTAGGAAATTCAGAAATTAAACTGCATGTGTCTGATGAGGGAAATAAATTAGCATGTTTTGTCCCAGAGTTTTGATGAATTGCTGTCCTGTTTAGTATTAATTTTTCCCTTATTGCAGTATTTCCTGTTGCAGTAAGACCAGCAGGAGTCTGTACAGATTAAATAACCGCATTTGTGCAATGAGTCTCAGACATAATGCTAAAATGGTGTTGACTGATTTTGAATTAATAAATCAGAGATGGATATGAGAAAGTTATGTAAGCCAGTACCTTGTTACTCTTGCATTATCAACAAAGATGGACAGTTCAGTCAATAGCATGTCTTTAAAAAACAAACTGGAATAGCAGTAATATTGTATGGAGCCATTACCACACTCTACAGGGCAAGGAGTCTGTGCGGTTTTGCTGATCATAAAACACTTTCACATGCAAAAGAGCCCACTGCTAAAAGCTGATCATTGTAATAAAATATTATGACGCTGCAGGCTCATCAAAGCTTTAATTAAGATGTACTTACAAGCTCTGTGGCTTCTCCTCCCAAATTCCAGCAAAAGAATCTTTTAGGCCTTGTCTACACTACGAGAGTAGTTCGATTTTACTTAAATCGAATATTTGGAATCGATATTGCAAAGTCGAACGTGTGTGTCCACACTAAGGACAGTAATTCGACTTTGTGAGTCCACACTAACGGGGAAAGCGTCGACATTGGAAGCGGTGCACTGAGGGCAGCTATCCCACAGTTCCCGGAGTCCCCGCCGCCCATTGGAATTCTGGGTGGAGCCGCAAATGCCTTCTGGGTAAAAAAAAAAAGGGGCCAGGGTGCTTTTGGGTAACTGTGGTCATCCGTCCATCACTCCCGCCCTCCCTCCCTCCCTGAAAGCGCCGGCGGGAAATCATTTCGCGCACTTTTCAAGTCATTGACAGCGCGGACGCCACAGCACTGTGAGCATGGAGCCCGCTGCAACCATCGCTGCAGTTGTGGCCGCTCTCAACGCCTCGCAGCTTATCATACAGGTTGCCCTGAGGCAGATGCAGAAAAGTCAGGCGAGGAGGCTACGTCAACGCGGTGATGGCCTGAAGTCTGAGAGTAGCACAGACCTCTCAGAAAGCAGGGGACCCAGCGCCGAGGACATCACGGTGGCAATGGGTCATGTTGATGCTGTGAAACGGCGATTCTGGGCACGGGAAACAAGCACTGAGTGGTGGGACCGCATAGTGCTGCAGGTCTGGGATGAATCACAGTGGCTGCGAAACTTCCGCATGCGGAAGGGAACTTTCCTTGAACTTTGTGAGTTGCTGTCCCCTGCCCTGAAGCGCAATGACACCCGGATGCGACCAGCCCTGACTGTCCAGAAGCGAGTGGCCATAGCCCTCTGGAAGCTTGCAACGCCTGACAGCTACCGGTCAGTCACGAGCCAGTTTGGGGTGGGCAAATCTACCGTGGGGGTTGTTGTGATGCAAGTAGCCAAGGCAATCGTTGATGTACTGCTGCCAAAGGTAGTGACCCTGGGAAACTTGGAGGCGATCATAGATGGCTTCGCAGCGATGGGATTCCCAAACTGCGGTGGGGCCATAGATGGAACTCACATCCCTATCCTGGCACCGGACCACCAGGCCAGCCAGTACATTAACAGAAAGGGCTACTTTTCCATGGTGCTGCAAGCACTGGTGGACCACAGGGGACGTTTTACCAACATCAATGTCGGATGGCCGGGCAAGGTTCATGACGCTCGTGTTTTCAGGAACTCTGGTCTGTTTAGACGGCTGCAACAAGGTATTTACTTCCCGGACCACAAAATAACTGTTGGGGATGTGGAGATGCCTATAGTCATCCTCGGGGACCCAGCCTACCCGCTAATGCCCTGGCTCATGAAGCCCTATACAGGTGCCCTGGACACTGAAAAAGAACTCTTCAACTACCGGCTGAGCAAGTGCAGAATGGTGGTGGAGTGTGCTTTTGGACGTCTCAAGGGGAGATGGAGAAGCTTGCTGACTCGCTGTGATCTCAGCGAAACCAATATCCCCATTGTTATAGCAGCTTGCTGTGTGCTCCACAATCTCTGTGAGAGCAAGGGGGAGACCTTTATGGCGGGGTGGGAGGTTGAGGAAATTAGCCTGGCTGCTGATTACTCACAGCCAGACAGCCGGGCGATTAGAAGAGACCAGCGGGAAGCGCTGTGCATCCGGGAGGCTTTGAAAGCAAAGTTCCTGAGTGAGCAGGGTAACCTGTGACTTTCTAATTTTGTGTACAGAGAAGCCTTCACCCCACTTCCAACACACGTTTCAAAATAAAAATAGTTCTACTTTGTTAAAGCACACCGTTTTCTTTAATACTGTTTTCGCGGGAATTTTTTAAAACTGGGACGCAGACTGTGGTGCGGAGCGGGTGTAGTGTAGTCGCGCGAATGCAGCTTCTAAACTCAAGGACTGACAGGCTCCGCTGCGGTGGGATGGTTCTTTCAACGGAGCCTGTCACCCCTCCTGATACGGACTGTGTGTATGGGGGGTCTATGTGAGTTTGTGGCAGGGGTGGGACGGTTACAGATCCCCTGCTGTGTGGCTCTGTGATCCTGCCTAAGGACCGCCGCTTAAGATCTCTAACTGCCCTCCCCTGACACAAAGTCACAGAGCAACCCACCCCCCACCACATAACATGAAAAGAACCTCCCAGACTAACCAGGGTAAGTAGTCACTGCATCACTGCACTATGTATGTGCCCTGCTGCTGTGCCTGCCCCCGACTATGTACCCTGCCAAAGGTGACTGTCCTGTCCAATTACCAACCCCCTTTCCCCCCCTCCTCCAAAAGAACATGATGGAAACAGTAGTTAACAGAAACATATTTTTTATTATCAACTACACATGGGACTGGGAAGTGAAACTTGGACGGGGGCTTGTGTCAGGCGGGAAGGAAAGAACTTGTCAAACTTTGGGGAATGAGAGCCTTCTGCTGCTCGAGCTCTCTGCAGGGGTGGAGTGAGAGTTAGCAGGGACTCTGCCGCCTCTCCTTCTGTGCACTTTGGGTGAAGGGAGTATGGGACTTGGTGGCGGGGGAGGGCGGTTAGAGATGGACTGCAGCGGGGCTCTGTCCTCCTGCCTCCGTTCCTGCAGAACATCCACAAGGCGCCGGAGCGTGTCCGTTTGCTCCCTCAGTAGTCCAAGCAGGGTTTGAGTCGCCTGCTGGTCTTCCTGACGCCACCTCTCCTCCCGATCCATGTTGGCTTGGTGCATTTGGGACAAGTTCTCCCGCCACTGGGTCTGCTGTGCTGCCTGGGCTCGGGAGCAGGCTATAAGCTCTGAGAACATGTCCTCCCGTGTCCTCTTCTTCTTATGCCTAATCCTCCCTAGCCTCTGGGAGTGTGATGACAGGCTAGGTTGTGAGACAGTCGCAGATGGGGCTGTGGGAATGGGAAAAAGGGAGTGAATTCCTCAGAAAGATAAATGTAGTTGTGAACAAAGAACATAGTCTTTCTCTGTGAACAGGACCATGCACAGCACCTATCACATGCGCACTCAGCACAAGGTCGAATTCTCGGCCTTCGCATTCAGTGTCTGGGGTTTTGCAGAGCACTTTTGAGAACCCTGTCAGGACAACGGAATTGCTCTTGCACGCAGACATGGTAAGCCGTAGATTCGTGGCAGCTTAAAACTTTAATATTAGCAATGGCCTCATTTCACATTGAAATCAATGTCGGTCCCTGCTGCCAGCAATCCGGCAAGCAGGAAGTCTGCTCCTGTCCCACACCCTCGCGGCTGTCCCCGGGAACGATCCCTTTCGGCTGACCCTCTCCCGCCTCCACCGCGTGGCTGCAAACCAGCGGTTACAGTTCTGTAAAGGAACGGTAAAGCAGTCCCAACACTAACATTCCCCTACCTCATTCAAAGCAGGTCATCATGAGCGACATCACCCTCATGAGGATCTCTGAGAGCGACAGACAGAGAATGCTCCGGGAAAGCCTTCAAAGACCAGGGCCGTATGCCGCCATGCTGTGCCAAGCAATGATTCCGGAGTACTTGCTAGTCTCGTGGCGCGGCAACGTGTCCTACTACGGAGGACCCAATAAGGCCGCTCTCCCCAAGAACCTAATGCAGCGGATTTCAAATTACCTGCAGGAGAGCTTCCTTGAGATGTCCCAGGAGGATTTCTGCTCCATCCCCGGACATATAGACCGCATCTTACTGTAGCTGCAGTAGCAGGGACTAAACAGTAGAGCGGCTTGGGCAGGACAATCATGCAAAACCGGACATTGCTAGATTTTTTTCAAATAGTTGCACTGCCCATGACTGAACCGTTAAGTTAATCAAACTAATCATGAGAAACCCATTTTTTAAATTGTTAATAATCATGTTCTGTTACAAATAAATGTTTAGATGTTTACAACACTTACTGGATGATCCTTCACCAGATTCTGTGTCCGGGGTAACGGCTGGGGAGGGTTGGTAGGGGATCTCTGTAAGGGTGATGAAGAGATCCTGGCTGTCGGGGAAATCAGCGTTGTGAGCGCTGTCGACTGCCTCGTCCTCCTCATCTCCTTCCTCATCTTCCCCGTCCGCTAACATGTCCGAGGATCCGGCCGTGGACACTATCCCATCCTCAGAGTCCACAGTCAGTGGTGGGGTAGTGGTGGCGGCCGCACCGAGGATGGAATGCAGTGCCTCGTAGAAACGGGATGTCTGGGGATGGGATCCGGAGCGTCCGTTTGCCTCTTTGGTCTTCTGGTAGCCTTGCCTCAGCTCCTTGATTTTCACGCGGCACTGCGTTACATCCCGGCTGTATCCTCTCTCTGCCATGTCTTTAGAGATCTTCTCATAGATCTTTGCATTCCGTCTTTTGGATCGCAGCTCGGAAAGCACGGACTCATCGCCCCACACAGCGATGAGATCCAAGACTTCCCGATCAGTCCATGCTGGGGCCCTCTTTCTATTCTGAGATTGCACTGCCATCAGTGCTGGAGAGCTCTGCATCGTTGCCAGTGCTGCTGAGCTCGCCACGATGTCCAGACAGGAAATGAGATTCAAACTGGCCAGACAGGAAAAGGAATTCAAATTCAAATTTTCCCGGGGCTTTTCCTGTGTGGCAGTTCAGAACATCCGAGCTCTTACTGCTGTCCAGAGCGTCAACAGAGTGGTGCACTGTGGGATAGCTCCTGGAGCTATTAGCGTCGATTTCCATCCACACCTAGCCTAATTCGACATGGCCATGTCGAATTTAGCGCTACTCCCCTCGTCGGGGAGGAGTACAGAAGTCGAATTAAAGAGACCTCTATGTCGAACTAAATACCTTCGCGGTGTGGACGGGTGCAGGGTTAATTCGATGTAACGGCGCTAACTTCGACATAAACGCCTAGTGTAGACCAGGCCTTAGAAGAACCTAATACGTTCCTGTTACTCATAGTACAAGTTTTCCAGAACTGAAGAAGTCTGAATCCAGACAAATATTATTTTTTCAAAATCAGGTTATTTGTGAAAATGGATACATAGTAATGATGTTGAATATGGCAGAAACATTAGTTTTGCTACATCTACCCATTCGAATAGGACCTAGTTACTTGAAGCTCCTGGTGCACATGCTAGGGTGGTATGATTGCTTAAATTGAAGCTTTTTTAACTGCTATATATTTGTATTAAATTAATTGAACACTTTAATTTGAAATGTAGTTTATAAATCAGATCCTAAAAGACCGAATACATATCTGGGTCCAATGTGCTCAAAAATTGGCCCAAAAGAGTTCATCTGCAAGCTGTCTGCTTTTAATTTATGTTAATTGTATTTGTGACCTAGTCTTGGTTTGCTTTTCATTTACAGACCCAGTGCCCCAAAGAAAAAAAATAGACCCACTTTTGTTCCTAGTTTATTTGCAAACCAGGTCAGACGCCCTTGATTAGCTCTCAGCTGGAGCATAATTTGAATCTTGACAGATTGAACCTAAACAGCAGGCTTTCTCCAGCTTAGCCAAAAGATTGGGAGGGGGGGAATAAAAGCTAATTCCAGTTCACAAGCAGTACAACAGTGCTGAATAAATGTGCAACTGTTAATGAATAGCTATTTCAAATATTTACAGAAGGCAAAAGAAAAGAAGATTGGCATCCTAGGCAGCTGTTCCGGTGAAAAGCTATTAAAAATAAACATGATAAATGATGATGTTCAAGTGCTAATATATCTGTCAAATATCAGATACACTCAAAAGAGAAAACTGTTTAGGCTCCCTCAGGTATCCGTCAGGTATGCTATTCTGGATTGGAATATTTTTTTCTCAGTTTCACAAACCTGAGATTTAGCAGATCACAAAGGAGGTTCAAATAGAAATATCCCAACTATGTTGTATGCAAATGGCTAGAATATTTTGGACTTCCTGCTGTATATTTTGAATCAGGCTATACTGTCATAAATGTCATTTTAAAGCATTTTGGATGAAATATTGGTTTAATTTTTTGCATGATGTTATTTGAATAAATATGCCCACATTAAAATAGAAAATGTTTTGAGGGCAACCAGAAATTGTGTTAGATATAGAATTAACTTCCCCACTCATGAAAGAAAAAAAGCCAGTCACAGATGAAAATATTGCCATCAGACTCCAGTAAATTTGAAAATGAAAGTTAAAGAAATCCTAACATTGACATTTTATTGGTGCCAGATAAGCGATAATGTAATATGTAATTTTTTTATCGTTTCCTCTTAAATTCTTTAAGCTATTCAAAAATGAAGTGTGTGCTAATTTCATTATTAAAGAAAGGTAAAATTGAACACATTTATTTGATTAACATGCATAAACCCATTTAACTATTTAAATAGAGTCTAGAAACATCCTCCGACGTTTTTAGCCAAACTTCCAGTTCTACTTCTTGTCAAATTGCAGTGTGGAAAAGGAGGAAGTATTGACTGGAAGAGGACTAGAAAAGAACAATAGCAATGTAGCTTCATGATACAGCCAAAAGAGTAGGTGGAATGTATATTGGTGCCCCAACAGGGACTGGGACTACCATTTGAAAGGGGTGTACACATTGGTATGTTAGATCATTGGCTGCTCCTGGGTGCTATGGATAAGGGTTTTTTTGTTTTGTTTTTGTTTTTAATCTGCAGCTGAAGTATAGCAGACCCTCGCTAGAACGCGCATCTTTATAGCATGAATTCGGTTATAGCGCGGGACTGCGCATGGATCCCACATTTAATTACCTTCATTGGAATCCCGTTCTAGCAGTGGTCCGGTGTATTCTACCTTTTCTCACCTATGTGGATCTTGCCACAGTTATCCAAGCTTTTATTACCTTGGGATTGTTATGCTGTAATGTGCTCTTCATGGGACAATACCTTCAGTCATTTCAGAAACAGAAGCTAATGCAAACTATTACGGCCTTCTTATTAAATGTAGTTTTACTGGGGGAACACACTGAATCACTGCTCTGGAATCTGCAATGCCTGTCAATAAATTTTCAAAAATTCAAGGTGGTGTATTGGTGTCAACCTTTAAAAGTCTAAATTATTTCGAACCTGGTTATCTGAGAAATTGCCTCTCTCCCTGTGCTACGCTGTGCAGTTGAGATAAGGGGAGGAGTTTGCACAGGAATATCCTCTTTCTAAATAGGAGGCTGCTGGCAGGACATTCTCCTTGAGAGGACTTTCTCTTTGGAACTCTTCCCCCTACTGGTTCACCAGTGTCTGATGCAAAGTCAGTAGTTTTTCCAAGACTTTTTGAGGAAAGTATGAGATGGGGTGGAAGATTGGATGGATATTTATGTATGTATGAGTTCTTTATATTGCACTCTGCATTATGTATTTCAGCTAATAGAGCGATGCCCAGAAGCTGGGATGGGCACCCATTCAGTTTTTAATAAATCTTAAGGCTTCTGGCAATATAACTATAATCAACATTGGTTTCCGATAACTGTCAGCTGTATTCAGCTGCCCAGAAGAAATCACTTGCCACATCACTGTAGCAGGAAGCCTGACTGTCCTTTCATGACAAAGGCTACTTTATTTCTATAACCTTTTCCATGCACTGTTAAGATGTATGTGATATTTTTGTTTTGCCCAAGCTCTAGTCAAAAGAGGGCCTAATATTAAGGAAATTAAATGTTTGAATCAGAGAGCTCTTTCTGGATTTAAGATCTTCACCCCTTCCCCAGAACACAGCCCAGTTGAACAGATGTGTCATCCAACCTCAAGCCTTGCAGAGAAGCTGCAAAAAAGTTAATGCAGACTGAGACTGTGTTAAACTTTCCACAGCCCCTTTTCACTGTGTGGAATCCTCCCTTTTTGCCCATTCATGGGGTATGGGTTTCCAGGGCAGCTGTTGGCAGGGGAAGCCCACGTTAGCTGTGCTGCCTAAGAGCTGGATAGTAAGAGATACATCCGCACAGATGGCCATGACATCCTGCAGTTCCCCTGAGATCCAAAGATTCTGGTGGCCTTTCTGAGGTTTTTCCACCGGAGAGAAAGTGATCAGGCACTAACATATTTACTACAAACAGTACTATTCTTGACTTTTTAAAAAATTTTACTACAGTCTTATTCAGAATATTCATGTTTATGCATTTATAGACCCTGATTTTGGCAGATTAATAGTTTAGTGTCTTCAGTAGATTCATACTAAAAGTTGACATATAAATTGCTAGCACAGATCTAGACTTTTTAAAAACATTCATAGTTTTTAATCCACAATAAATAGTTTTGATTTGTGGAACAGGAAAATCCAGTGTTCAAACATTTTGGCTTCTTTTCAACCACACACCAGGAGTCCCTTTTCGTTATATGCTGAGCCCTTTTGTTTGTGGGGAGATGGGGAATAAAGTGTTTTGTAATGGTCTCAGCAAAAGAATAGCATATCACGTATAAGACTTTTGTGCAAATATAATTTTCTAACATGCAAAATCTCAATGGAATAAACAGGATCTTTGCACTACTGATTTCAATAAATATTTGCATATTGAAAGTAATATGTAATAGTGTTCAGAGAGACAGTGTTTACTACAAATAAAGCAATGGGTTGTACATCTTATCAGAATGTAGTTAAAGCAACTTTTTGTGACTAGTTTGGGTAGTATTTCCACCATTTAATATTATACTACAATGTATTTCTATTTTAACTGTGCAGGGTACAATGGAAATGAATGAATTACTTGCTGAATTAATGAAGTTTTGAATACTATAAATATTTCATTATAGCAGGGCTTAAAAAATTAACTAGACATCAGCTAGTCAGAGGACTAAATTTTTCCTAGTCTGCAGTAAATGCAAAAGACAAAAGCCAGGGGGGAAGAGGAATATCAGCAAAGTTCAGGGGCAGTGCCATGGGGGTTAGGGGCAGTGAGGGCAAGCCCAGCTCCTCCCACTTCCTTAGATTGGTAGAAAGACCATGCTCAAAGGCTCCATGTTTTGTATCTGCCTCTAGTCAGTTCACATCTTATGTATTTCAAGGTTCATGTGTGCACATGCACTTTAGTGTTTTTCAGTTAATTACTGAAAATAAATAAATTGTCCACTGAGTTTCTCATATATGAAGTATGTTCAGGTGCTAAAAGGAAGAAACTTTCTCTTCTTTTCCCTTTCAGTGCCTCCTGGCTGCAGGAGGAGAAGTAGATTTATTTGCTACTCTACCCCTTCTCCAGGCATTCCCCTACATCCCTTCCTCCCCGCCCCCTGTCTGCTTCTGAAAGGGAGAAGAAGCTTTCTTTTTCTCCTTATTCCTTAGATCCTCCAGTTACTGTGAGGAGGCGAAAGATAGTTAATAATCCCTCAGTACTTTTTGTCCCTCTGTGAATGCCCCAGCACTTGCATCTTGTGCTGTTCATAGTTTTCCCAGCAGAAACAGATAGTATCTTTAGTCTTGTAAAATTCACTGCTGCTCACAGGATGCTGAACAGGGGCAGGGAAATTGACAAGAATAATGTTAATTTCTCTCTGCTGCTGTTTAGGAAATTTATGAGCAGCAGCAGAGACAGTGGAGCAGAATATGTAGATTCAGGAAGATAAATCATCAGGGGGAGATAGCTCAGTGGTTTGAGCATTGGCCTGCTAAACCCAGGGTTGTGAGTTCAATCCTTGAGGGGGCCACCTAGGGATCTGGGGCAAAATCAGTACTTGGTCCTGCTAGTGAAGGCAGGGGGCTGGACTTGATGACCTTTAAGGTCCCTTCCAGCTCTAGGAGATAGGATATCTCCTTTATTTAAAATTTGCGCTTAATGGCTATTTGGAAGGTTGTCTTTTAGACATTTCTCTGCAGAAATTAATGATTCAGATGTATGTGCTTGTGAGAGAAAATTTCCTGGGCAAGAAAGCTTGGGTATGTGGTTTTCGTTTGTTTGTTTGTTTTTTTTTCCCCCAAGCCTGATTAGAGAGCAGTGTTAAAATGAGGTTTGTTTCTTTAAAAGTTCGGTAGAAAGAATATGGCTGATGTTATATCTTGCATGTCTGGTCCTTAAAAATGTCCCATGTAAGTTATGCTTCCATAAAATATAAGAAATGAAATGTTTATATTTCTAGAACACTGTAAAGAATCTGCTTTAACCTCATAAAAACAAGAAGGCAAAGGAGTAAGGTTCTCTAACCTAACTCTGTCTTTTGGTTCGTCCGGTCATGCTTGGATATCATAACTCATAAAATCATCTGTTAGACCCTGATCTTGTAAGCACTTGAGCATGTGTATAACTTTGTGTATGAGTAAACTTAAACACACTTTGTTTGAAGGATTAGTGACTTAGAAAGATAGGTCATCTTACATGTCATAAGAATTCTATTAACTAGGCACAATACAGTAAGTTAGAAATGAAGTTAAAATAATCCCTCTTTCTGAGACCCTTCTAATAGACAACCTCTTAACTTTTGATTTTCCTGCTGTAGAGCGGTTATGTTAGACTCTTAATGTATTTTAATTTTTTTTTTTGGTATTTAATTATTTTAATTTACATGTTGGGTTGGTATAATCGTTATGGTCTCCTCAAGATAGTTTTGTTTTATGCCTCCAGCTGCTCCCAAACAGCCATTGTGCTGAACAAGCATTTGTTTCAGTGTGTCCTTGATAAAATTAATGAAAGCATCTGTAGAAGCGGCAGCAGCAGCTGCACTGCCTTATGGAAGCCAACTTCTGCTTAACATTGTGATAAAAGAAATAGTTTTGTTGCTGGAAGCTAATGTTGGCTTACTTTTTAGCATAAAAAGAGTTGCACCTGCCACAACTAGACCAAGCACTGAGGTTTGTTGATTACATGTTCTTATTAGTGTCATTGTTATTGGTAAAATGGGGGTGATGTCATCCTTATCAAACCCAATTGGCACCCTGTAGAGTGAGAAATAATTTGCCCACTGCTGTTTATCAGCAAGGGCCTTGTTTTAGAAGTGAAGAGAGTGCTGAGTTTTCACAGATGAATCATGTAGAACTGCAGAGGTGTATGAAAATGAAAGGGATTGATACTTGTAATCAGCGTGCATAGTAATGGCTAAGGTGTAATGAAACATAAGTGCACATTTAGGGTAATTATACCGCTACCAGGTGGAGCCCTGGGGCTTTGCATGTATAGAAACTGCTTGAGGTGGCAGATATGCAGTAAGAAGTACTGGAGCACCATCTGCCACTTTCTCATTTTCTCATTAATTTTTGTGTCCCCTAAGCCTGGACTATATTGACTTTGAACAGTGGCACTTCATCTGTTCAGTATCTCATCTCCTCCTAGTTGGGTCTAACTCCAAACAGTGCTGTAGATGTGATGTAATACAACAGCTTTTCTAACTGGAATGTATTATCACATTGTTCCTTTTTAGTGCTCTCTGTATATTTCTTCTATTTAGTGTCTGTCTCAAATCATCTTGTCATAAGATTTTCTTTAAGGAAATAATTATTCATGTCCTTCTTAAAAGCATCTCCTGGCAATGGCTGATTTTATACGTGGAAAGTCTCAAAAATGGTGATTTCAAAGAAAAATTCCAAGCATGTAGGACTTCAGCCCCTAGAGGTGGTGAGCTGCTTCACTTTCCATTGAAGTCAATAGAAGTTGTGGGTGGTCAGGGCTTAGAATTAGGCCTTTAAGGGTAGAGGACTATTTAAGTGTATCATGGGAGCAAATAATTGATATAAATAAAATTACTATAGGTCACTTCTGCTGTTCAGAATGATTATGTGAACTATAAATCAAAACTAAATTTTGAATAAATTCATTTGCATTTATTAATAGGGACAAAATGGGGATTATGGGAACAGGAATAGGTGTCAGCTTTGTTTCTTTCCCAAACTGTAGTCAATAAGGTTGAATGTTAACACTAAATACAGTGTAAGAGACCTCTTCCAAGGTTATTTCACTCGTCGTTCTTAATGGATCGTTATGGACAGTTAGGTCATAAATGAGGTTGTCTTGGAAAAAGGGGTTTTCATCTTCCGGGAATTTATGTCTGGGTGATATAGTATGCAGTATGTTGTACAGAAAAGGTTGCAGTAAGAATGGTACTGTAAAGTTCAATGACAGTACAAGAGTTCTTGTATAAATGATTAAACAGAATTAAAGCTTTAAACAAGATAATTTAGCTTTAGACAATTGTGTAGTGATTATTTGATTACCGTCCTCTGAACCACTACAGGTACTTTGCATGTTCATTCAATCAAACTTTTAGGTACGTTGGCAAGAGATCAATTGCATAAGATAAAAGGTAGTAACTATGTAACAGGAGCCTGTCAGTTTTTTGTTTTGTTTAGTGTATTTGTGGTGAGAAATCTGCCTTGCACTTTCCTGCCATTCATGCTTTTATACTAGTCGATATGACTAATTCTCAGACTAATTACTCAGAAAGATATGCAACAGTACATGTTCAAGATTTGATTTGCTCGTGCTTTTAAAATAAACCTTAAAAGCTATATTCTACATGCAGTAAGACTCTGCCATTAGAATGAATGAAAGTGAGTTCAGTAGCGAGAGTGGAGTTTGTCCCCAAGTTTCAGGTTTTCTTTTCTCTTGGGCCATTCCAAAAGTTCATACCTTAATTCGATTACAGAATTTACTTCAATTGAATGCTTCTATCATTTTTGTGCACAATGTCATCAAAAAAAAAAAAAAAGTGCATGGGAAAACTGAACAAATAGTAAGAGAATGTTATGTGACTTGTAGATATTTAAAAAAAAAGTAGTTACCTTAATAAGTATTCAGAAGGGGTTAAAGAGAAGCATTTCATTTCTGTAAAATGTAATATTTTTATAATATCTGCAATGCTTTCATGTTCATGATGCACCTTTTTACCAGCAGTCTTGGCATTTTCATGCATCTCAAATTTTTGCTCACAGACCATAATTCAGCAGATAACTTGCACTTTTTAGTCTTTAATTACTAATAAACTCCAACCCCCTACTTCTACCCCCAAACGCCCCCTCCCCCCCCCCCGATTCTGATTCCTTTTTGTAATGTGAATTTGGGCCCAATTCCCTCTTGGTGAACCTCATAGATTCCAAGGCCAGAATGGACCACTATGATCATCTAGTCTGAGCTCCTGTGTAACACAAGCCATAGAACTTCCCCAAAATAATTCCTAGAGCAGATCTTTTAGAAAAACATCCAGTCTTGATTTAAAAGTAGTCAGTGATGGAGAATCCACCATAACCCTTGGGACATTGCTCCAGTTGTTAATTACTCTCAGTTAGTGAAAGGAGTTACCGCCATTGAAATCAATGGAGTTACACCAAGATGTACTAAATGATCAAGTAGTAGTTCAAGCCTGTCACTATATTATGTCAAATAGTTTGTCTGAAATTTGCCTTACATAATAATAGTGATTTATGCATTTACCTGCCCTGCCTGCTAGCTCTTCAGCATCAGCTACATAGCAAACCCAGTTCCTAGACTTGTGTTGAGAAAAATAATAAACACAAGAAGTCATCCAGTCTCCAATGGAAATTGAGACCACATAATTTGAAGAGATGCACATTAGAGAATTTATAAAATAAATGAATAAGGAATAAATTACAAGTATTTGGGATATTAGAGAGACAAAGTGGGTGAGGTAATACCTTTTATTGGACCAATTTCTGTGCTGAGAAAGACAAGGGCCTTGGCTACACTTGCAGATGTACAGCGCTGTGAGTTAAACCTGACTTCGTGCAGCTGTGTAGGGAAAGCGCTGCAGTCTGTCCACACTGACAGCTGCCCAGCGCACTGTCATGGCCACATTTGCGGAAATTACAGCGCTAATGGGAGCGGTGCATTATGGGCAGCTATCCCACAGAGCATCTTTTCCCATTCTGGCGCCGTGGGTTGTGGGAAGGGGGCGTGGGTGCGGGGATTCTGGGTCCTGTCCCAATGCCCCGTGATGCATCACTTCTCATCCCAGAAATCCCTTTGTTTCCGTCCACCTTTGGCGCCATCTTTCAATGGTTTCTGTGCAGCGCGATCTGTCTGCGGGAAATGGAGTCCGAACTGCTGAGGCGTATGCTGACGAGTCTCTCGCCAGCACGTCACATTTGGCTGTCGAACTATTCCTTAAGATCCAGAGTGAGGGTGAGGAGTCCGACGATGCTATCGAGCCGCGTAACGCATATGACACAAAATTGCTTGTGGCATTCACGGACATGCTTAGCACCGTGGAACGCTGCTTTTGGGCTCGGGAAACAAGCACCGAGTGGTGGGATCACATCCTCATGGAAGTCTGGGATGACGAGCAGTGGCTGCAGAACTTTCGCATGAGAAAAGCCACTTTCATGGGACTATGTGAGGAGCTCGTCCCCACCCTGCGGCGCAAGGACACGAGATTGAGAGTTGCCCTGCCAGTAGAGAAGCGGGTGGCTATTGCAATCTGGAAGCTGGCAACTCCAGACAGCTACCGGTCGGTCGTAAACCAGTTTGGAGTGGGAAAATCGACCGTTGGAATCGTGTTGATGCAAGCTTGCAGGGCCATTAATCGCATCCTACTCAAAAGAACCATGACTCTGGGTAACGTGCAGGAAATAGTGGATGGCTTTGCACAAATGGGGTTCCCTAACTGTGGAGGGGCAATAGATGGGACGCACATTCCTATTCTGGCACCACCCCACCTGGGATCCGAATACGTTAATCGGGAGGGGTATTTCTCTATGGTTCTCCAGGCGCTTGTGGATCACTGTGGGCGTTTCATTGACATTTACATAGGCTGGCCCGGAAAGGTGCATGATGCACGCATCTTTTGGAACACTTGGCTGTTCAGGAAGATGCAGGCCGGGACTTTTTTCCCAGAGCGGAAGATCACGGTAGGGGAAGTTGAAATGCCCATTGTGATCCTTGGAGATCCCGCTTACCTGTTAATGCCGTGGCTCATGAAACCCTACACAGGGAGCCTTGACAGCAGCAAAGAACAGTTCAACTACAGGCTGAGCCTGTGCCGAATGACTGTGGAGTGTGCCTTTGGCCGTTTAAAGGGCCGCTGGCGATCTCTGTATGGGAAGCTGGACTTGGCCGAAAACAGCATCCCCGCGTGCTGTGCCCTCCATAATATTTGTGAAGGGAAGGGTGAAAGCTTCACTCAGGCATAGACCTCCAAGGTTCAACACCCGGATGCTGAATTTGCACAGTCAGAGAGCAGGGCTATTACAGGGGCCCAGCGCGGGGCTGCAAGGATTAGGGATGCCTTGAGGGAGCAATTTGAGGCTGAAAACCAGCAGTGATATCTGGTGCCCTGCACGGGAGTGAAGTGCAGTAGTTCCAATCTTTAGGAATCAGTGTCTGCTTAGCAGACAAGCAGACTTGCAGTGCCTGTTTATTTCCTGGACTAAGGAGTCTTTTACTTTATGCAATAATAAAGAATGTTTTCAAAGCCAAAGAATCCATTTATTGAAAAGAAAAAAATGTATTTATTGAAAAGAAACAAGGGGGTGGAGTGGGGAACAGTACAATCACAGATTCGCGTATGTCCTGTCTGGTGTGCTGTGCAGTGAGTGCTGCACTTCAGGACAGCTATACTTTATGGTGATGGGGGTTGAGTGCAGAGGGTAAGGGTTGTGGTCTTCAGGGCTGGGTGGTGAAGATACTGATGTTGGAGGCAGTGGGTGGCGTGAAGAACACGGAAGTTGGGGAAAGTGGGTTGGAGGTGACAGTGGGGCACAACGGAAAGAGTTTTGGGACAAGGGATGGGGGGGGGGGGCGTTTGTGTTACTGCTCCTCTTTCTGCATGGCTACCAGCTCCTGGATAGCATCTGCTTGGCGCTCCAGGATGCTTATGAGCCTACCAGTGCTTTGCTGCCGGTGTGCGGTGCTTTGCCGCCGGTGCGCTGCGTTTTCGTGGCGGATCCTGCTTTCTCTCTCCCTCCAGTTCTGTGCTTTCTCATTCTCTTTAATAGATTGCCGCATCACTTCTTGCAGCATGTCTTCTTTGCTTTTTCGTGGTCTCTTCCTGAGTCTTTGCAGTCTCTGAGCAGGCGATAAGAGCGACGGCTGAGATCTCAAGGTTGATGCAGCTTTATAGGCAAAATGCAACATTTAACAGAGGCAGCATTGTTTATACCAGACAGAGTAATGATTCCCTCCGCACTTAAGGAGTAGAAAACACACAGGGTCTACACAATAGCATAATTTTCCCGTCTGAAACAGAGCGCACACATCCCACAGGAGCCTTAAAATGGTGAGTAAGGGGGACTGATTGTCCTCTGGGTTTCTGTGCCTTGGGGAGAGCCAACAGCTTCAGGGGGCACCTACACTGAATGCTGTCCCAACATTTTCCACAGGAGTTCATCCTGGACGATATTTCGCTGCTGAGGGTGACCTGGGAAGCAAGGGAGGGTCTTCTACTGCAATGCGGCTTCCGCCCTGGCCCATGTGCAGCTTGCCCGTGTGCAGCAATGGTCCCCCCACCCCTCGCGGCACAGTGGCGCACACGTTAGCCTGGCTGGGACAAGGACCATGGTGACTCTCCCGATAAACCTGCGCAAGCGCATTGCACACATTCTGGATGAGACATTCGAGGAGATTACCGAGGCCGATTACCGCGATTTGATAAACCACATCAATGCACTATTCCGCATCTAGGCATGCATGCCTAACCCTCCTCTCCCAAAGAGCCCACACCAAAAAAATTCCTTCCCGAAAAAAAAAAAAACCCCACTTACCGGGAACCTGCTCTTCTGTTTGTCCTCCACCAAGTACTGGCCGCTGCAACTGGCTACCTTCCTCCTGGCTCGAGAAGAGCCCCTGGCTGCATGGCTCCAGGAGTTCCGGGGTGTCTCCATCCGGCCCACCACCATCACTCCCGTTTTCCTCCTCCTCCCCTTCAGACACCGGCTCTGAAGTGTCCATGGTGGTGCTCGGAGTGGAGGTGGGGTTAACCCCAAGTATCGTCTCCAGCTCTTTGTAGAATCGGCAGGTCGCGGGGGGAGCTCCCAAGCGGCCCTTTGCATCGTGGGCTTTGCGGTAGGCACTCCGCACCTCCTTCACTTTAATCCTGCACTGCAGGGCGTCCCGGTCATGGCCCCTTTCCATCATTTCCTTTGATACCTTCCCGAAGGTATTGTAATTCCTACGGCTGGAGCGCAGCTGGGACTGGACAGCTTCCTCCCCTCAAACACTGATGAGCCATTGCTCCATGCTGGGGCTCGCTTGGTGCGTGGAGGCATGATCACCTGGAAAGATTCGCTGATAGCACTCCACACCACGCCAGGCTGAGTAAACAGGAAGGGGATTTTTAAAATTCCCGGGGAATGTAAAGGGTCGGTCACATGGTTGGTTACCTGAGGCCAGGGCAATAGAGTTTGAACTGATGACCAGAGTGGCTAGAACAGGCATTGTGGGATACTGCCGAATAATTTTGGAGGCCATTCACAGCGCATTGGGCGGCCACACTGGCACCGCAGCGCTGCAGCGGCAGGGCAATACTCGCTATTCCTCTCGGAGAGGTGGAGTACATGCAGCGCTGCAACCACGGAGATACAGGGCTGCAAACGCCTTGCCAGCGTGGACGGGGAGTGAGTTACAGCGCTGGGGGCGCCTTTACAGTGCTGTAACTCTCAAGTGTAGCCAAGGCCAAGCTTTTGAATTTACACAGAGCTCTTCTGATCTGGAAAAGGTACTCAGAGTATCACAGCTAAATATAAGGTGGACCAGATATGTTTAGCATAAGTAGTTAGCACATATTGTGAGAGATCATTCAAAGTGAAGTGGCCAGTTAACAACTCTCCAGTCATAGGACAAAAAAAAGGGGGTTAGTGGATTACAGATTGTTGTAATAAACCTTAAATCCAATGTCTTTATTAATACCATGATTTTTAGTGTGTAGTAAAGTTATGAATTTAAGCTCCCAGGCTTGTCTTCTGAAAGTGTTGTGCAGGTTTCCTTTGAGGTTGAAGACTGAGGTGTCAGATATGGAGTGATCATTTTGTGAAAAGTGTTTGCCTACTGGTCATATGGTATTTCTGTCTCTTATCATTTTTCTGTGAGTTCATTTGATAGCGTAGTGATTGACTGGTTTCACCCACATAATCGTTATTGGGGTATTTAGTGCATTGAATGAGGCATGTTGTTATTGCAAGGTCTTGTGCCACTTTGATTTGGTGGGTCCTGGTCTGTGGGGACCTTGCTTCTGATGATGATGAGCTTGGAAAGACTGGAGGGTGGTTTGAAAGCCAGGAGAAGGAAGTTCAGGAAAGATTTATTTCAGAATGTGGTGGTGTTTTGTTTTGTTTTGAGTACGGGTTGTAATTATTTAATGATACCCATGCAGGGTATCCCCTACCATCTCGGTAGGGTAGTTGGTGACAACTAGGGATGTGTGGTCACAGGGTTTTTTTTTCTTTTTTTTTTTTCTTTTCTGTATTGAAGCAGGTTCTCTTGGAGTATTTGAGTGGTCCATTCCATGCTGCAATCTACTTCTCTGGTGGAGTGTCCTTGTTTGGTGAAGGTGGTTTTAAGTATATTAACATGTGTGTATCCCATACTTTCTTCCCAGAGCATATTGTGTGGTTTCTGATGCCAAGCTGTCACCTATTCCTTTTTCCATAATTCCCCTTTTGTCCCTATTAATAAATGCAAATAAATTTACTGAAAATTTAGTTTTGATTTGTAGTTCACATAATCATTCTTGCTGTGTTTGGGGTGGTTACTGAATCGGAGAACACTATAACAGTAACACTGCATATAGCATTTGGGATGTGTGTGATAGAGATAATTTGTGTATGTGGACATTGAGGGTACGTGATGGTTGTGTATGGGCGTCTATCCAGAACCAGCTTTCCCTGTGTTTCTCTTGGCACTACATAGTATATGTCAGTGCCTCTTTGGATGACACTGTCAGCTCCCTGATCTGAGATGAGCATATTTCAACCTCCAACTGGCCATGACATACCTTCCCTGAGGAAGACAGTTACTGCCATACAAAACCCACTAGTCCAACATAAGTCCTTGTCTTCTCCGCAGTTTGCATTTCTGAGCATCTCATCTGATCTGCAAAGTCCGGCCCAGCTTCTGATGATGAAGGCCTCACTTGTCCATTCCGTGCGTAGTTTATAAGGTTTTTAGCTGTGTTGTTATAATGTAAACAGAGTTTATTGTTAGGAAAGTTTCAGGTGAAGTGTTGGTGTTATTGGGTAGCGGTGGCTTTGGAGCCAATGGCCCCACCCGTGGGAGATTCCATTTATGTTACTTGTGGGAGAGTGGGAAAGAGAGCAAATCAGTAGTTTCAGACAAGACCCTAGTATCGCTTTACAGGTAATACAGATCCTTTTGTTGTCCTTGCTATTCTTTATGCACAGTCTCTGTTCCCACTGTTCCTCACCAGTCTCTATCATATTCACTTATATAGGTGGACACAAACCACCAACTTTGAGGTAGGAGCTTATGTTCTCCTTAGGGTTGCCAACTTTTTAATTAAGGGTGGGGCTGAAGGATTCAGAGTGTGGGAGGGGGATCTGGGCTGGTCGGGGTGCGGGAGGGGTTAAGGGCACCAGCTGGGGGGGTGGGCACTGGGGTTCAGGAGAGGGCTACAATTAGGGGGGTGGGGGTCAGAGGTTTGAAGTGTGGGAGGGGGCCCCGGGCTGAGGCAGGGGGTTGGAGTGCAGGAGGTTGAGGGTTCTGACTGGGGATGCAGGCTCTGGGGTGGGGTCAGGGATGAGGGTGTTGGAGTGCAGGAGCGGGCTCTGGGCTGGGTTGGTGGAGCTGAGGGGTTTAGAGTGTGGGAGGGGGCCCCGGGCAGGGGCAGTGGGTTGGGGTGTGGGAAGGGGTATGGGCTCTGAGCTGGGAGTGCAGGCTCTGGACTGGGCCAGAAATACGGGGTTCAGGGTTCAGGCGGGGACTCTGGGCAGGGGGTTGGAGGGCAGGGGGTGAGGACTCCAGCTGGGGGTGCGGGCTCTGGGATGGGGCTGGAAATGAGGGGTTTGGAGTGTGGGAGGGGGCCTCAGGCTGGTGCGGGAGGGGGTTCTGACCTGGGGCCAAGGATTGGGGCATGGGAGGTGGTTTGGGGTGCCAGCTCCCAGTGGCGCTGACCTCAGGCAGCTCTTGGGAAGTGACCAGTATGACAAGCGCCACCCCAGCAGCTCCCATTGGCTGCGGTTTCCTAGGAGCCATGTCCTAGGGACATGCTAGCTGCTTCCCAGGAGCCGGGCACGGAGTCTAGCTGCCCTGCTAGCACGGCAGCCAGCCGAACATTTAGTGGCCCAGTCAGCTGTGCTGACCGGAGCCGCCAGGATCCCTTTTTGATCAGGCATTTCAGTAGAAATCCAGATGCCTGGCAACCCTAGTTCTCCTTGCAGGCATCTGCTTCTGATACTTTTTCTGCTAGCCTTTTTCTAGCTGGTGACATATGAAGCAACTCTTAGAAATAGGGCTGTCAATTAATTGCAGTTAATACACATGGTTAATTTAAAAAAAAATTAATAGCACTGTTAAACAATAAAATACCAATTGAAATTTATTAAATAGTTTTGGATGTTTTTCTACATTTTCAAATATATTGATTTCAATTACAACACAAAATACAAAGTGTACAGTACTCACTTTATATTATTTTTTTATTACAAATATTTGCACTGTAAAAATGATAAAATAAATAGTATTTTTCAGTTCACCTCATACAAGTAGTGCAATCTCTTTATTGTGAAAATGCAACTTACAAATGTAGATTTTGTTACATAACTACATTCAAAAACAAAACAATGTAAAACGTCAGAACTTACAAGTCCACTCAGTTCTATTTCTTGTTCAGCCAATCGCTAAAAGAAACAAGTTTGTTTACATTTAAAGAAGATAATACTGCCCGCTTCTTATTTACAATGTCACCTGAAAGTGAACAGTCATTCGCATGGCACTTTTGTAGCCAGCACTGCAAGGTATTTACATGTCAGAGATGCTAAACATTCGTATGCCTCTTCATGCTCTGGCCACCATTCCAGAGGACATGCTGATAACGCTCATTAAAAAAATAATGTATTAATTAAATCTATGACTGAACTCCTTGGGGTAGAATTGAATGTTTTCTGCTGTTTTACCCACATTCTGCCATATATTTCATATTATAGCAGTCTCAGATGATGACCCAGCACAGGTTGTACATTTTAAGAACACTTTCACTGCAGATTTGACAAAATGCAAAGAAGGTACCAATCTGAGATTTCTAAAGATAGCTACAGCACTGGACCCAAGGTTTAAGAATCTGAAGTACCTTCCAAAATCTGAGGGGGATGAAGAGTGGAGCTCAACACTCTCATGCGGAACACACTCATGTGCAACACTCGCGCAAAAAGCGACACACTCTCATGCGGAAACTACAGAACCCGAACCACCAAAAAGGAAAATCAACCTTCTGCTGGTGGCATCTGACTCAGATGATGAAATGAACCTGCATCAGTCCGCACTGCTTTGGATCGTTATCTAGCAGAACTTGTCATCAGCATGGAGGCATGTCTTCTGGAATGGTGGTTGAAGCATGAAGGGATATATGAATCTTTAGCATATCTGGCATGTGAATATCTTGCGATGCTGGCTATAATAGTGCCATACGAACGCCTGTTCTCGCTTTCAGGTGACATTGTAAACAAGCAGTAGGCAGCATTATCTCCTGCAAATGTAAACAAACTTGTTTGTCCGAGCAATTGGCTGAAGAAGAAGTTAGACTAAGTGGACTTTCTAGGCTCCAAAGTTTTACACTGTTTTATTTTTGAATGCAGTTATTTTTTTGTACATAATTCAAAATTTGTAAGTCCAATTGCAATGATAGAGATTGCACTACAGTACTCGTATTAGGTGAATTGAAAAATACTATTTCTTTTGTTTTTTACAATGCAAATATCTGTAATAAAAAAGATATATAAAGTGAGAACGGTACACTTTGTATTCTGTGTTGTAATTAAAATCAATATATTTAAAAATGTAGAAAACATCCCAAAATATTTAAATAAATGGCTTTCTATTATTGTTTTGTTTAACAGCGCAATTAATCGTGCGTTTAAAAAAATTAAGCAAGATTAATCACTTGACCACATTACTTAGAAGGAAAGAGCTTTCTAAGGAAAATTGAAAGTAGGGCTTCTGAAATGACCAGACCCCTCCTTAACACACACACACACACACACACACACACACACACACACACACACACACACACACACACANCACACACACACACACACACACACACACACACACACACACACACACACGTTAATTTCTTTGTAAAAGGCCAAGATTAATCATTCATTCACCCTAACAGTCACTTTTCAGAGGGTCAGCCAAAAATAACAAAACAAAAAATCAACCCCACAACAGCAACAGCCAAACCCAATTCCAGACATGTTTGTATCTGAACTGTGTGTGTATATATATATGCGCATATATGTAAAAAATAAATAAGGAGCTTGAGCTGTTCTTGAATAACCCTGCTGTTGGAAGCTTATTCTTCACCGGTAGAAGTTAAAAGATTAGGAGGTGCTTGCCAAATCAGTGAGAGGCAAAATGAGAATGGGAGCTGGAGAAGCCATGTCAGTGCTAGTGCATCATGAAAACAGAACATACTGAATTGCTTGAGCCCTTGAACAGTACATGAACTTCTAATCAGTGTTTTTTTTCTTGAAATTTAGTACTGAAATGTTTGGTCCTTTGTCAGAGGAAGGCAAGGTTGATTTTAAGCCTGTCTGCCTTACTGATTGTTTTATACTTGATGATATGAAAAGTTTATTTGCTTAATTCAGAGTAAAGGCAGTACTCTCTATAATTTTGATACATGTTTTGTTAATGATTTCTCTTATCACATGCATTTCTGTAATGTGAGAGCTGTCTGGTGAATTAATTGTAAGATTGGTTTTATTTCCTGTCCCCCTCCTGTTTGAGAGTTTTAGGGGGAGCATTTACTTTTCAGGCTTTCTTCCTTTTTGATTTTAGCATTTTTCTTGAGTTTGACATTTGGAGTAGCACTGCTGCTGCCTCTCCTCACCAGATCAACAGTTCTTTTTTTTAATGATCACCATTATTCCGTAGATTTAATCCACATCTCTCATAGTTCTTAAAGTCATACAGGTCTCTTTCCCTTCTGGAAATGTGTGTGGACTGTGCTAAAATTCCTTTAATAATTCAGGACATTTCATTATGTGGTGTGATATGATGATCCAGTGATTAATGAATAAATTCATTAGTGTGTGGAGTATGGAGGATGGGAGATTTTAAACCAGAAGAGGGCAGCAACACTTAAAAATTTGTTTTAGATTGGGTTTTTTGTTCCCTTTTTTGCTTTGCCAGTAAGTCATGGATATGTGCTCTGCTTGTTTCTTGGACTGACTTTGTGTAGCATGTAAAAAGCTTCCTAATAGCATTGTAGCAGTTGTCATTTTAGTAATATTTTCTTGATCACTTCCCCCTTCTAAATAATAGAAAACTGACAGGTAGCACATACAGGGAACCCATAGATTTTCTTTCTTTGAAGTGCAGTTCTGCTATGAAAATTATCTTTGTGATAATATTGTGAGTTTCCATATTTATTCTGTGTCAAAGATTCCAAGTTAAAATGATATTTTTTTATAACTACCATTGTGCAAATTCCTACAAGGATCTGAATGTCAAGCTGAGTACATTTCGACTTGTATATCATCATCATGTATTGTACATCAGTAATATATTGTGATTGCAAAAATTTCCCTCAGATTCACCTGAACAACCATATTGTCATCAGTTTGTGCCCACGGGTGTACCTGCGGGCATAATTTGACGATTAGGTTTTTAAATGTGACTGTGAGGGTAGTCACAAATAGACCCTTGATAGATAAATTTCAGGACTAGCAGTGTAACTGGAGTTTAGTTAATAATTCTGTTGATGTGTGAACCAGAAAAGAATGCAGTTTCCCGTCACATAGCTTTGCTGCCTCTGGAATAGAGCTGGGTGAAAATTTTTGGCCAAACAGTTTATTTACTAGAAAATGTAGTTTCAGTTGATCCGAAATTCACCAAATAGTTTTGGTGAAAAGTAATTGTTTTCGGGACTTAAGTACCATTAACAAAGTGGCCAGAAGAGGTGGTGTCTCCCTTATAACCTTGAGCTAGGGTTGCCAACTCTTGACTGAAGCTATTCTGGGAGATTTTTTTTCTCAACGTGATGTAATGTCATTTTCTTAAAATATCCTATTAAAATCTCCTGGATTGCTTTCAATAGTCACTGGGAGATGGATGCCAATTCTGGGAGACTCCAGGCCAATCCTGGAGGGTTGGCAACCCTCCCTTGAGCTCAGAAGCTAGAGAACTCTGCTGGGCTGTGAGAGAGGTAGGTTTAATTGCCCTCTCTGCCTAATATGGAGCAGGGGTTTGAACTTGGGAAGAGAGTGCCCTAGCCACTGGGTTATGTGTTATTCTTGTGTGGGTCTCTCTGAATCTTTTATGTTGAAGCTGTTCTACTGTGTATAAATAATTAGTTGTTGGAGCAGGAATATGAACTTGGCTCTCCCACTTCCAGGTGAGTGCTAACCTAACTAACCACTGGACATACTCACCTTAATAACCCATAGCCCAGTGGCTTGGGCATGTTCCTGCAATGTGGGAGAGCCAAGTTCAAATCCATGCTCTACATCAGATAAAGGGAGAGACTGAACCTTGGTCTCCTACATCTCAGATACATGCCCTAATCGCTGTGCTAAGGTTAGAGAGGCACAACCAACTCCTCTGGTTGTTCTGTGACTCTATCTATCTGTTTCTTTTAAAAGTGCCCAGAAATTAAATGAAACTGTTTATTTCAGGTTGACTGAAATGTTTAGTTCAATATGACACAAAAATGTTGTCCACTTTTTTTATTCACCATTAAAAAAAATTCTAATTAAGGGCCGGTCAAACCAGCTTAGGGTTTTTTGTTATTTTTTTCCTCAGAACTGTCAGTGAACCAAATAATTAGTTATTCACTCAGCTGTGCTATGGAGGACCTGCTGTACTAACAAATAGTAACAAAAAATTAAAAATTGTTTTTGTCACCGAATTGGGCAGCTATGACTCTGCATACTTAGAGGGAGCAAATCTGCTGAGTTAAGAAGATGTCATTTTTATGTATTTTCTTTCCAGTAGAACAACTCTCCTAAAAATAGTGGCAATATTCCAAAATGCTTCTCTGCACCCTTAATAATAATTAAAAAAAAAAAAAAAAAAAAAGCACGTTGCTTTTTGTGACATTGGAGGAAACATATGAAAAATAACTGAAGTAATTTACACTTGCTGTGATAAGACATTAGTGATGTGTGGGGTCTCGAGTGCTTTCTTGTGGAATGGTTTTTATTAGATGAACCATCTTTTTCACAGAGCTGATTCAGGCAAGGAATATCTTAACTACAACAAAGTATTAAAGGGTCCATAGTGTTCAGCAATCTAATGAAGTAAATCCAAATGTTCACATATTACGAAAGAGTTGAACTATACAGTAGGTGTTCCTTTACCATCTATAAGTAAAGAATTGGCATTTCATTTGTATTCACTGCTGTTGCTCTGGTTTTAGAAGCTGACTCACTCCCTGAACACAGTAGAGGGCTTTTCCTAATATATTAGTTTAAAATTGTCAGAGCTGGATTGCTGATTGCTATGGAAGCCACTATAATTACATCAACAGTTTCCAGAACTTCAAGCACAATGCAGAGGTGTAGCTTCTAAGAATAAAAGTGCTTTGAGCAATAGAATTAATTATGAGAATGGGCATATTAATGTGTCAGTGATTGGTAATGCCAGTATACCCTTATTGTTTTCTGCTGCTATTAGTTGAAGAAAGAGAAGAAAAATCTGGCCAGGTTTTGAATGGATAAACCAGATATGGCTTCTTCTGGGCTAGACTTGCCTAGGAAAAGTTATACACCTCTACCTGATATAACACGAATTTGGATATAACGTGGTAAAGCAGCGCTCCGGGGGGGAGAGGGGACACTCCGGCGGATCAAAGCAAGTTTGATATAATGCGGTAAGATTTTTTTTGGCTCCTGAGGACAGCGTTATATCGGGGTAGAGGTGTATATGTAAAGCCTGACGAAGTCATGACTAAGGGAAGGGTGCAAATCTGCAAGTATTAGAAGGTTGTAAGGTTTAGATGACAGTGTGGTTTAAAAAAACATGAAATCTCTGTGTCTGCTACATTACAGCCATCACTATCCCCACTACTGGTGGAGAATTACAAGTTCTAATTTTCCACGTGTAGACAAGACTTCAGAAAAGAAAAAAATAGGCTTAATGTTTCCTGGTGACAAAAAAGTTTTTTAAAAGAAAATCCTGCTAATGATAGCCACAAGATAATCACAATAGGACACAATGAGGGATATTTCATGAGGTTATTAATACATGTCCTGAACAGTTGAGGCTTCATGTCTTATAACATGCCCAAGGTGTATAAATATAATAGTTTGGTAAGACACATAATCATCCTCGCTTAATATAAACCTGAAAAATCTCAACCAGACACACACAAATGGCTTTACAAGAGTTTTACTGTTCCATGAACTTCAGTCTCTTCTCAGTGAGTATATTCTGAATCTTAAGGTTCATGAGATATTAAATTATCCAAAATGAAGCTGAGAGAGAAAGATAAATAGTATCAGGTAGATTAAGTCTCATGTTAACAGGACCAGCTTTGTAAGTGCCCAGGAGCGTAAGGATTTATTGATAAGAGCTGCAGGATACAGGTATATTGCTGAAAAACTTTTTATTTGTATGTGTTTATGCCCACATTTAGCATATGTTTCTTTCTGATATTTTCTGAGCCTTTATTCAAACTTTCAGAACACCATAAATTAAAATAAGAAGTTTCAAACAGTTGCTGGATTTGGGAAGAGTTATCTGTAGCATGCTTTTTTCAAATAAGATACTCCCTCACTCCAAGAACGAGTGGGGACGAGGAGAATTTGTTTCTAGCTCCATTTAGCATAATTATGGACTCAGGTTAACTGTCTAGGACACAGAATAGGTAAGAAACTTTTCTGGTATCAATTTAGAGATAAAAGAAGCAGACTAGTGCTTCAGAATAAAATGTTCGTTATTGAAAGGAATGACTCCAGTTTGTTTACTCACTCTTAACACAATTCTATTCCCTCTATTAAGTCCTTAATGGCCTGGGATCTATTTATTTGAAAGAACATCTTTCTCCCCGCTACAGATACTGCTACACTAGGGTTAAGCTGGGGCACCCAAGACGTTACTCTGTATAAGGGAGCAGGAGGATGTTCTCTCTGATGTTCTGGAACTTATGCCCTTCCCTTGGTCTGAGAAGTCCCGATTTGTTGACCTGTAGGGCAGACTGCAAACCCCATTTGTTTTCCCTAGCTGTTACAGTTGTATTTTTAAACTGTGTTAAGCAAAGGATAGACCCTCCGTATTATAGAATGAGTGTATAAATCAAAACAAATACATTTCTCCTAAATTATATTTCTCTCCTCTCCCATGGCCCCATCTCCCAAATAGTTTTCTGTATGTATTCTGCAGTTTTAATTGTTGAGTAACTTCTGAGCTGGGTGTGGTGTTCCTTCTTGATGATGCAATTTGTATGCTATTACATTCCATGATTACTGTTTTTGCTGCAATATTAGCTGTAATTATTGCTGGGCATCTTGTGCCTCTTCCCCTCTTCTCATTACAGTCACCAGTACAGATTATTTCAGTTAATTACTAATGCACTGTGTAGCCAACATGATTCAGAGTGTAGGTTGATTAAAAGAAGTCCCTTTAGCTGGTGTTGGTTACTTAGTCATTAGCAATTGTTAATGTCAATGTGCTTTGTATTTTTTTATCAGTGCTGAGTTTTGTGTGTAGCATTTTAAGGTATTTGGTCAGCCCATTTTATTATATATCAATGAAGATACTTTGAGAGCTTTGAATCAGGCCTGTAATTAATATTCTCCATTTTCTGTGACACTGCATATGCTTTTTGTCTGCCCCTCTTAACGTAGTTACATATTTACGCAGATTATCAGAAGGTTTCTTGCTGATTTTGTTTGTAATAATTAATATACTACAGTTGATCCATTTCCTTTTCTTCCTGTGACTCTCAAATTCCTTCCTTGATCTTTAGCCAGAGAACACAGACAAACCCTCCCCAATACCCTGTAGCCTAGGGGAAGGTACTAAGAAAGCTCATGAGTTCTAATCCCAGCTCTTCTACTAACTGCTCTTTATTTCTGTGTACTTCCCCACCCTTATTAACTAAGGCCTAAAACCCCTACGTTAGGGTGGTATAACTATTGTTCACCTATCTTACAGTTAAAATAATGTAGAGGTTGGTTAAGGTCACATCAGGAATTAGAACTCTGATCTCTATTATGAAAGATCCAAGTCTCGTTCACTTTGCCACGCTGCATTTTAGGTAAAAGGGCTACATTCTATCTTTGTGTAATTCAGAGTAACCCAGTGTGGAACTTTGTTTCCCTCTCTTACTTAGACCACATAGAACAGTGGTTCTCAAACTTTTTTTTTCACGGACCACTTGAAAATTGCTGAGGATCTCGGCGGACCACTTAATGATCTTTCCAACTGTTGTTTGTACCGTTAGCTAACTATTGTAAAGCGCTTTGGATAAAAGTGCTATATATATAAAAAAGTAATAATAATAAATGTTTTTTGTTGTACAAATTAAAGCACACAACTCATATTTTAATATCAGTAGTCTTACCTTTCTAATGCGATAGATGTGCCCTCTCTCCCCCACTGCGGCAGCCCCTGAGCTGGGGCTGGGAAGGAGGGCCGTCTCTCCCCTGCAGCTGCAGCCCTGGAGCTGGGGAAAGTCACCTCTTTCTCTGGCCGCTGCAGCCCTGCAAGTCCCAAATTCCCCCCAACCCCTTTCTCACCTCAGGGCCCTTTCCCACCTACCTCCTATCCCCCCCCAAGGCCACCACCTCACCTTACATGTGCGTCTTCTCCAGGGTCCAGGCACCTAATTAGTGGAGACACACATGCGTGGCTTTACTAAATATGTGGATGGCCTTTCATTCGCTCTCTCGTGTGCAGCTTCCCAGGCATGCACCTTAGCGGGAACTATCCGCAAACCACCTGAATGGAGCCCAGTGGACCACAGTTTGAGAACTACTGACATAGAGGTTTGAGTCTTCTCCATACTAATGCAAAGGGTCCTTGAGCTCAAATGGTGGAGATGCCAGGTTTTATATCTAGAGATTCCAGGTTCAGTCCCTGGGTATGGGAAATTCACCTTGATACTGTCCTGTGGATAAACAGAAGACTTCATTAACCAGGATTCCACAAGTACTAAATGCACCCTTTAAAAAAAAAAAAAAAAAAAAAAAAAAAAGACAGCATTCACAGTTATATGCTAATAAGTTGTCAAACCAAAAAATAGGTTATTAAATGGTTTGTATAAAACTTCACCAATGGAACTGCACACAATTTTGGTAGCTGTGCCTCAGGCCCTAATCTGTGCCCCAAGCCTGGTTGCTCCCTCCCCTGTATCCCCTCACCACAATCTTTAGACTTAATGATTCACTCACTCTCTTCCTCCTTTTTTTCCCCCCTACCTCTTTGAGTGTGAACTAGAGGAAAGGAAAGAATAAAATCAGATTGTGAGCTCATAAGAGCAAGAACCTTGGATGGTTCTAAAATAAACAAATACTGCCACTACTAATACTGAACAAAAATAGATAGTGAAAGTCCAGATCAGAAAAGCGAAATGTCTTGGAGAAAGAGTTCGTGGGAGGTGGGGGCAAAATGAACAAAAAATTTTATAATATCAATATGGTTTAAAAATTGTAGTAAACGATGGAAGAAGAGATGAATCAGGCTGTCAAAGGCAAAATGGAAAGAGAAAATGGAAAGGAATAGGAAAAACAAAGGAACATTTTACTTTACACAAAATTTCAAATATTAATTAATAGTAGCTTGGGTGTTCTAGCCAAAACAAAAAATCCCAAATGTTCTTGGCAACACCTCTTCCCAGTCCCTTTTGAATACTACAGATCGCCCTAATTTGTATTTTTCCTTGAAGAGCTGACAGATATGCTTCCATTGTTGTGCCCTTTTGGACATGGAAATGTTCCTTCATCTTTTTCCTGTCCCAGATTATGACTGAAGAAACTTACTCTCCAGCAATTTACTTTCCTCATTCTGTTCTACATTTTGTTTCATGGACAGCCACTGAAGGGATCCACCAGTTCTCAAACTGTGGGTCAGGACCCCAAAGTGGGTTGCCAGGGCTGGCATTGAGCCTTGGGGACGAAGCCTGAGCTCCACTGCCCGAGACCGAGGGCTTCAGCCCTGGGTGGCAAGGCTCAGATTACATGCTCCCCACATGGGGATTAAGCCCTTGCGGTTTGGTTTTGGCCCCCTTGCCGGGGTGGTGGGGTTGGGCCTTGGGCATTGGCCCCCCACCTGGGGTGGCGGGGTTAGGCTTTGGTCCCCCCTCATGGGGTCATGTAGTAATTTTTATTGTCAGAAGGGGGTCACAGTGCAATGAAGTTGCAGAACCCCTGGATTAGACAGGCTGACTAATGTTTGTATATCAGTTACAAATGAAAAGTGTGTGCAAGTTCTGGCAATTATGTAGTTACAGAAGTCTTCAGGTTAAGAGGAGACTTGCACATCATCAGAATTCTGGTGCCAAGAATCAGCAAACTTTTGACTGATGAACTTCATCTGATTTTCATAACATTCTACTGCATCTCTTACAGGGCTTGCATCCTACCTGTTGCCTTTATGTCAGTCGGTTCAATTTGTCTAATCAGATTGACTAAGTGGGGCAAAGACCGAGCCAAAGGCAGATGGGTGTGACCATCTTGGTCTTCCATTGAACATCTGTTGTGGTGACAGACACAAAAAGGTCATTTCTACTGATTTACCTGAGTAGAGTTTGAGGCAGCAGGTGCAGAGTTGTTTGAGTCTTTTGTCCTGCACCTGCTGCACGTCAGGTAAGTGTAAACAGCTGTTGCAAGTAGAATAGCATTACCCTGTAGGTGGGCCTGGAATGGTCCCAAATATGCTGCTCTTTGTGCAGCTTCACTTTTAATAGCTGTTTTAGACCACAGTTCACAAAAGCAATCCATATTAGGCCCTATTTGGGGGGGAAGAGGGAGGCATATTAAAGTCTTTTAGACTTTGAATAGAAGCGGTAATAAGATTTCTTTCAGGGTCATGTCTGAGGTGCAACTTAAATCTAATGTCATCAGGTTGGAAGATTACTAGATTTTATACTTGCCTCAGAGTAAACCAAAAAAATGTATTGCATTTAAGTTTTCTTTCAAAATAAGCAGTACATTTCGGCATATTGTTTAAATTATATAGCATTAACTTCTGTCTGTAGCGTGCAGCAGCTGTATTTTAATGGATTGAAAAGATAGAGAACAGAGAATTATCAATTTAAAATTGATTTTTTTGTTTAAAGGGACTATTATCACTGTACTGTCAGTACTGTCAATATTTGATTATGGAAGGAGATTTCCTTATACCTTCCTATATGTAAATGAAGAGCATTAACAATAAACATTAGCAATGGGCAATTTATGTAAATATATAAATACCTCACTGCGTACTAAGTATAGGAAATACCATGGTAAGGTCAGTACTGTGGCATGGTAAATATTTATTTTTAAAAACTGCCCGTTTTCTATTATTTTTTTTTAAATAAGTAATGGTTATTTACAAAGTGTTTATATAAAAATAGTGTTTTAGGGTAGAGTTGAGTGCAGAGAGCAGATGTATCACAGCACAGCTCAGGTTCACCAACTTCCTGATTTCTTTTTTTATCATTAAATTTGGAGCATTTTATGCATCATTAATATTGTAAAGAACTAGGGTTTTCTCTTTCTGGCTCCATAGAACTTCTCAGACTACAATCTGAGAATTTTAGAGAGGCAAGCCTGATTGTCCCTAAATCTAGGCTTGCTATCTGTGTAGGATCTCCTTCAAGACTTAAACAAAAGAGAACTCGCAGTACTATGGGGAATGGAGATTAGTGTGGTTGCAAATTAATGAGAAAACAGGTCAGGTCACAAATCTTGGCAGCCAAACAAACTACACTGAAATTTAAAGTGGAATCATTTGAAATTAGAGTACAGACATATCAGAACATTATCACTGTTGAGGGATGACTAGAATTTGTCAAAAGATTGATCAGATCTCAGAATATCCATATTATAGCCTTTATGTCTGAAAAAGCGAGTAAAGATCCTATTCCCTTAGTTGAAAAGCTCCTTGCAAACATACTGAATATAGGTCTGAGGAACTAATGTATAGCAAAAAATGTATAGGGATCTCTAAGACATTCAGTGACAAAATAAAAACAAGTATAGCCCTTTTATTTTTACTTTATCAGGTGCCCATGATAAAGACAGAATCCTGAGATGACCTGGAAAAAAATGAAAGCAGGAAAAGTAAGAGGTTAAACTTCCCCCTTGGCCATTTATCCAGTTAGTCAAATTAAAAAGGAGAGAACTGTCTGAAGTTAAATTGGGTTTTATGAACATAAAGGCAAGTGTGTTTTACACACATCTCAGATCACATGAAGTCTCTGTAGAAAAACTGTATTTTTTTTCTAAGTCTAAGAAGGTTCATGTATAGTCACAGATGGTCCTCCATTTGGTCAGAGAGAAAGTAAAATATTAACTACAGATGATAAATGTTTATGTATGAAGAGACTTAAATGGTTCCATAAACTTTTAGCAAATGAATATTAACATTTAAAAAAAATGTTCCAAATGCTCATAGAAGATTCCAGAGTGACAACTGGGAAGATTAGAGTTTTCTTCTTACCTCCAGATTAGATAGATCACAAGCAGCAGCAGTGCAGGCTTTCTCGACACTGCCCTACCGATATGTCTCATTCTTGACTTGGAAGAGTCAGAGGATAGTTCAGTCTCCATGCCCATTTAATTCTTGGTGTGTCTCCTCAAAACAACAGCCAGGGGCCAGATCTTCAACTAGTGTAAATTAATGGAGCTATGTTGATTTATAATGCTAGGCCTAAGTTCCCAGTTAGTGCATATTGTGGTGGTGGATTTTGTGATATGAACACTTGTTGGCTGTAATGTGAATGTTTGACTGAGATCACCAGTTAAATTCACACGGACAGATGAACGGTCCTCTCAGGATAACGTTTGGTTATTCCTGACCTGGGCTGGATGTGAACTAGTAACATAAAGATGTAAGTCTTTCTGTGCCCCATTGCCAACTGCTTGAGACATCCAATTCCCCACAGTTTTAATATTCAGAAGAAAATTAAGAACTGTTCAAATTAATATTTCTGTACACTATTTAGAACGTAACTATAGTGACACCACGTGACTTTTCAGTCCTTTCCCCATGTAAAACAGAAAAGTATTGAATTGTTAAACTAATGAGAAACTTCAGCTGAATGTCTAGAGATGAATATTTGTTATTGGCATTACATATTTATTGTGCCTTCAAGTGCTTAAGTATATTATACACACTACCACTTTGGCTTCAGTTTCCTAGATCTTTTTCTTCCAGAATCTTCTGCTCTTCCTTAACTGATATCGTCTCAAACAGCACCCGTGGAACCCCCTTGTTTTCAATGGGTCTGACTGATTAGAACTGTGCATCATCAACAGAATTGTCTTCTGAGAAGGAATAACTTTCAACTCTTTGTCTAGCTTTTTTGGCTCTGCTGGGCTAACGGAAGTAAAAAGCAATATCTTCTCAGATGTTCCTTTAACAAACAATGTTATGTATGTGCAGAGTATTATTTGTGGTCATGAGAAAGCAAGTTTTTATCAATGTATAACAAAAATATTTTAAAATAAATAGTATAAGATCAGCTTTCATTCCATCCAACTTAGTGTTAAGTTTTAAGTTGTTAAAATTGCAAAAACAAAACAAAAAAACACAAAAACATTTGGTCTAAATAGCAAAGCTGATAAAAACAGTTCTTAGGTGAAGCCTCGTGATTTACTATGACCAGAAGTATGAATTAATCACCATTACCTCATGGTTTATTGTGTCTTACTGCTTTAAAATGCATATGGCAGTACTGTGTGTATAATATGTTTAAGCACTTGAAGGCACAATAAGCAGGTAATGCCAATAACAAAATAACTTGCATATTTAAGGGGAGGAAAAAAAGCAACGGTTAAATGCCATGGTATAGTATTATGTTACTATGTGCTTATTTGAATAGTTTCTTTTCAAGCATCTGCTCCCTCACTGAAAATGTATTTTGGAACACCTGCAGAGCACAGCCATTTCCCACTTCCTTGCCATATAATGGATTTGTACTTGCATATGGTTCAGGATCCTGCATAACTCTAGGGGAAGGCACTCTTTGTTTTTTATTTTTGTGAGCAGTGCTTCTACAAGGAGCACATTTTACTAAGCTCTATGTGCAAATGCTAAAACTCCTTGTGAGACACATGGAGGGGTAGATACAAGGCTTAGCATCTAAAACATTCCATTTGTAGGTGTACATTTATTTTTATCCAAACCTTACAAATATTAAAACCATTTAAGGATACTGAACAGTATGTAAGCCAACAGGGAATTTGTTGTTTGCAATATATTGAGGTTCCATTGTATTGAGTAGCAAACGTCTCCTAGAAACAAATAAGCCCACATATTGAAAGGAAAGGAATTGCTTAATTTTGTATCCGCAGTTGAATTCTGTAACCACTGGAAAGGACATAGCTAATCAGCTGGTTTCCTTTTTGTTTTAGCAGGGAATGGCAGTACCATAAAGATATTCTGTATTTCATAAGGATAAGTTGTGAATAACTTCATGATTGGTATAGCTCGAGTGGTAGAACATTTTACTAGCTTGATTCATGGCTTGACAATATTAAATTAAGCTGCTATATGTTTCAGTGTACTACAAAGTTCATAATAGTTCTTTGGCCCTGGTGTATTTTTAAGCCTAGCAATAGGCTCCAGTGTCGACAACTGAACTAATGATGCAGCATTGCTCTTGTATCATCTTCTGAGCCTTGATTTTACCAGTATGGAACTTTTGCTGAGTGTCCATGGTCCTGTATTTGTTATATATTGTGTTGCTTTCATTGTTGGTAAGTTGCATCTCACAATGTGTAATTTGTTACCATTATATAGGGGCCTTTTCAGTTTGGTGTGGGGAGGGAGAGTGTGTATATACTATGTAGTTGTCTGAGAATGAGAGAAACAGTTGAGATGCTTCTTCAAGATGTGTTTTCTAAGTGGCTGATGAATGTGGTGAAAGGAATTGCATCTTGCAGAGTTGCCTATTTACCTTGCCTGTTACTACTATTTTTACTACAGGATGTGATTGCTTACCTTACTTAAAAACCAAAACACTAAAATTGAAACCTTTTGACTCATAGAGAGGGAGCTCCCAACTTTGGTCTTAAAACTCTTCTGAAGACATTAACCTCTGAAATGGTACATTCTTTAATCTTTCCCAAGTGTTTATAGTTGAAGGCATTTCAAAGCAATATAGTTCAGAAGCTGTTCTTGGACAAGAGAAGCCAGAATTGGTAAAAGTACATGCATTACTTAATACGTAATGCTTCTGTTCAGTATCCATTCTCTTTAACAAAATAGACTTTAGGAGCAACTAGTTTTTTCAGTGTACTTTTTAGAATCTTCAGGGAGTCTTCCTTTGCCCACCTTTAGTTTTGCAGGTTTTATGGTGTCCTGTAGACTGGTGTGATAATGCTTTTCAATCCCCATTTACCTCATTTTATTAAAACATTTGCCATGGCTATGAATGCAGTTTTGGTTTCACCATATAGGTGAGGAAGAAAAAAATGTTGAAAACGTCAAGAACATTAATTGGTTTCATGGAGGTGGGGTAATGTATGTGTAAATATAACCACAAATGCATAAGTAAAATAAAAATTTGAATGTTCTGATTTCAATAGGAACTGGACATTTTAGGGATGATGCAATAGGCATTTAGAGAAGATAGAAAATATGAGGCAACTGTAAATTATTATTGAGCACCTTAATCCTGGATGATGTCTGATTAATAAAGTACTTCGAGTCTGCAACGTTGTGCTGCAATTGTTATAATTGACCTAAGTTGTCTGACATAACAGAACTAAATTAAAGCCAGAATAGTTACTGATGTAATCAGTACCTTGAAATATCTAATTGTTAATGAATATAGCACTAAATATAGCCAAATAGAAGGAAAAAGTGGTTACAATGTAAATTAGATCTTTCTATGACAGTTTTCCTATATTGCAATCTTTGTATTTAATGTATATTACATTTTATAATGTCAAGTTTAAGTGTTCAGCAGTTTGAATTTTCTTTTGAGAAAAGTGCAAACAGCATTTTATGGAGGAGTTGTATACATTTTAGCTCACTCATAATTCAGAAGCATCGGATTTTTCTTTCATCAAACTGAAAAAAGTCAACATCTTTGGGCAGGGATAAAACAGAGATAAAACATCTACTCTCTCGGCGCTGTGATGAATATTGGTGGGGCAGGTTGTCAGGTGGGGTAGGTTGTCAGGCTCAGACCCAGCTGGGGAGGAGCTTGGTGATTGCCATAAAGGAAGGACCTCAGAACAGTAGGGAGAGAAGACGAGACCCAAGAGTAAGGAGGCCCTATGTCTTTTTCTGAGGAGAAGGTCCAGGGAAGAGGCAGGATAAAAAATCTTTTCCTGGGCAGAGAGGCTGAAGAAGGACTCAGACGTTGTGAAGAATAGGAATAAGCTGGGAAAGCCAGGATTAGCTTCTCAGTGGGCCCGTATGGGAGGGGCAGGACTTGAGGGAAATGGCCCTGTGGGTTGGTGTCCTGACAACAGGGCAGACCACAAAGGGGAATCAGAAAAGAGATTGAAATCTCAAATCTCTGCAGGTAATTTGGTATTATCGTTTTGTTCATTGTCACTTAGTGAAGACTGGAATTGAAGGAAGACCACAGGTGTGGCAAGAAGAGTATGGTTCACCATATGCATTGCAGTACTGGTGAAGGGTACTATTTAGCATGTTGAGGATATTGAGGCCCCAGTAGGGTTGGAATTCCAGAGGGACTTGGCTAAAGGGCCAAGAACATAAGAATGGTCATACTGGGTCAGACAAAGGTCCATCTAGCCCAGTATCCTGTCTTCCGACAGTGGCCAGTGCCAGGTATCTGAGGATGAACAGAACAGATAATCATCAAGTGATCCATCCCCTGTCACCCATTCCCAGCTTCGGACAAACAGAGGCTAGAGACACCATTCCTGCCATCCTGGCTAATAGCCATTGATGAACCTATTCTCCATGAACTTATCTAGTTCTTTTTTGAACCCTGTCATAGTCTTGGCCTTCACAGAATCCTCTGGCAAAGAGTTCCACAGGTTGTCTGTGCGTTGTGTGAAAAAAATACTTCCTTTTGTTTGTTTTAAACCTGCTGCCTATTAATTTCATTTGGTGACCCCTAGTTCATGTGTTATGAGGAGTAAATAACACTTCCTTATTTACTTTCTCCACACCAGTCATGATTTTATAGATCTCTATCCCCCCTTAGTCATCTCTTTTCCAAGCCAAGTACCCTGCTACATGAGATAGACAACCATGACACAAGTTTATGAAGTAGTGAAGGCAAGCTATTCTAATGAAATCATTTTGCAACCTTAACTACAGTGTTCGCTACCGAGTGAATGCTATTTAAATGTGTAGACCTACAGTCACGTGCAAATGAAACTTATCATTATTTATAAATTGGAAATTACTGAGACCTAGTATATTGCTTAGTTTCTGTGACCGGAGTCCTAGTGGGGAGCCAGCTGTGGTCACTTAGTTAGGGTGAACTGCAAAGAATGGAGCAGATAATCCCCAAAAAGCTGGTGGATATTCCAATACTTAGATTTAGCAAGCCAGCATAAAACAGTTTCTTTATTACCTTACATGGTTATTCAGAAGTCCAAAGAACACAGTTCCCTTAAAGAGATCCAGCCTCAGGCCTCCATACAGGTACCTAAGTAAAATATGATGATTTCTGAAAATCTTATTTCCTCATATAAAAGAAAAGGTTCTATCAATCCAAAACAGACACATTACCTCCCAGGGTAATGAATGTTTCAGATCTTACCAAAACACATGCTACAGCCAATTCTTATTAACTAAACTAAAATTTATTTAAAAACAATAGAGTATGGTTAAAAGATCAATATACATACAGACATGAGTTCAATTCATCTAGGTGCAGATTCATAACAGAGATGGTGAGCTTTGTAGTTGCAAAGAGTCCTTTCAGAAATAGTTCATAGGTTATAGTCCAAAGTCATCTTGTGTTTACAATTCATTTAAATGATAGGATGTACTTTTGGCCTCTGAATTATCAGAATACACCATAAATAGGGACTGTTGATTACATTGTGGAACCTACTCATACATATGTAAAAAAACAAACATTATCTCCCCACTTGTCTTTTGAGGGTTATTTGTTTTGCAGGATGTTTAACCCTTTCTAGCCATGCGTCACAGTTTCATTATTAAAGCAATGCTTCTGTTTATTTCCTTGGTCCCACACTATTATGTCAGAGCAATGGAATTGGGTTTTTTGTTTCTACATATAGTGGTCTTGCACTATTTATGATCCAGCATTTAGCAAGTTAAAGTACTCAATCTCTACAAGTGAAAGTGAACATTTTTTACCAGAGATTATTTTCTAGCCTGGAAAGTTGTGTGTGTGACGTTCCCCTCTGGTGTTATCTGAACCAGTGACCTGCTAGGTCACTCCAATCTTTGATTCTCGGAGCCAGCCTTACTGTGCTCTGCTGTTAGAGCCCCCCGCCCCCCCCCCCCCCACTCCTGGGCTGTTCACACACAGCCTCTGGCATGTAAGCTGCTCCCAGCTACTTGCAACCGAGTGACACTAGCTAATATCTTCGGTCCTGGACACAACCCTAGGAACCTTCATCTTGCAGTGTCCAGTTATGCCCACTGGGCGCTGCCAGCTTATATGAGTTCATCAATTTAACAAAGAAATTTATATGTACCAGGCTTGTTATCCCAAGGGGAGTCTCTGACACGCTTCAAACCAAACGCGCTGCTTCAGGTAGACTAAACAAACACATTTATTAACTATAAATATAGATTTTAAGTGATTATAAGTCAAAGCATAACAAGTCCCATTTGGTCAAACGAAATAAAAGCAAAACACATTCTAAGATGCTCTTAACACTTTCAATCTCCTTACAAATTTAGATGCTTCTCACAGGCTGGCTGGTTGCTCTTCAGCCAGGCTCACTCCTTTCATCAGCACTTCAGTCGCTTGGTGTGGTGTCTGTAGATGGAGGTGGAAGAGAGAGGAAGAGCATGGCAAATGTTTCTCCCTTTTATCATGTCCTTTCTTCCCTCGTGGGTCAGGTGAGCCTTACCTCATTGCAGTTCCAAACTGACCAAAGGAAGTGGGGAGACTCAATCGAGAGTCTAACAGATCCTTTTGTTGTTGCCTAGGCCAGCGACCTTTGTTCCTGTGAGTTCTGATTCCAGGGGCTGAAAACTGGGCTGAATAGTCACAGCTCTCAGAAAGGAGAGCTGTACCGAGTATCTGCACCCTGAGAACCCAAGGGCCTAGGAATCCCAAGCCTGGGACGGTGCCTGAGCTCTATTCAGACTCTCTGAAAGCTTAAAATACCTGCGATCCAGGGACTGGATTCCCTTCACAGTAGTCTGGTGGGCCACTGGCACAGAACTGTTATTGACTACTTTACTGTAAAGTCTTTTTTCACACCTTCAAAATCTTGTATTCGTTATAAAGGCCATCAAAACTTTACCTTAACTTTGTCATTTTTTCTTATAAGAAAGTGGGACTACATACTCTCCAGAGCCACTCCCTATTGATTGGTTTCTTAAGTGATTGGTGAAGGGGCCAGCTTCAGGCATACCATTTAGGTTGCCCGTCTCCATTATGCTCAGTGATACAGGCTTGCGGTAGCTACTGATGCAATTTTAATACCTGAAATGATAGAGAAAACATTGTAATTTAGAAATATGTAAGACTAAAGATGGTTCAGATAGTATCTGTAGGTGGTGCTCCATCTCGAGGAGCTGCTAAAATTATTGGATGCGCATGGGTATATCAGAGGGATGTAGGAGAGGGATGATATTGACTGGGGGGTGGGGGGGAAGAAATGAGGCAGCACAAGGGAGAGAAGAATTAGACAACTTGAGTTTGGAGAAACTAGAGGGAAAAAAAGATAAGCTGAAAATAAAAGAAATTCTAAAAGTAAGCAAAATAGAGTTAGAAACAATTGAAGACAAGGACTTTACCTGCCACTATTGTCAATAATATACAGGAACTGATATGTCCAGAAATAGGCTTATTGAGATACACTAACAATCATAAAAACATCCCAGCTTATCTTTCCAAAGGTAAGAACATTGAACCAAAAACAGGACTGAAAGAAAGGGAAGGCTCTTGCTCCACTCCCAGACCACTAGGTAGTATTGAGAAAACAACAATGCAAACAAATGATAAACGATAACAGAATTCCATTCTTCTCCGGAAGACAATATATTTTAGTTGCCATTTCGTATGGTTACAGATCCCTCGGTTTCTCTTTGAGAGAGAGAGAAGTTTTAATTTAAATGTTTAATTGTATTTATAGGCATGGCATTTGTTTATGGCATGTATCGCTTTAGAATATTGTATGTATTGAGAATTTGCAGCTCTATTCCATAAACCAGAATAAAATAAATCCAAAGGAAGATAATTTTGTGTACTGACAATAAAGGGGAGGTTGAAACAGATTGTTAAATACTGTTGGAGATATTTGTTATGTACAGATACCTTTATCTATCATTTGGCACAAAAGTGCTTCCAGATTGCATGCTTTTCCCCCAGTTTTTTCTGAGGTAAAGACTTCATTCCCCAAACTCCCTCACCTTTGATATTGTTGAAATTAAATCACAACAGGAAATTTTATTTTCTTCTCTTTGCATTTCACCTTCTTTCTTCCTAGCACCTCCTCTACAATTTCATTCCAAATCAGCTGTACTGAAGTGTTAGTACTGATTCAGAGTTCCCTGACATAGCCTTGCCCCAAGAGTCTTTTAGAAGTCAGAGGTAGTGTTTAGTGCAGGGATTCCCAAATTGTGGTATGTGAGCTTGGCATTCTATCAGTTCACTTTACAAAAAAATATTTTAAGAAGGTGGTACATGAACTGGTAAAGCTTGGAATTCGCTGGTCTAGTGATCTAAACTCAACATAAGGAATCAGGAACACCTACTTTCTAATCACAGGTGCATCACTAACTGCATCCTCTTAATCTCTCCCTCAGTTTCCTTGTATGTAAAATAGAGAATTCCAATCTCTCATAGGAACTGAAGTTTAATTAATGTTTGTAAAGTACTCCGTGTAGATTTATAGGATTATAAATGCTAAATAATGTTCTGTATTCAGATACTGGCAATGGATTCCTTATATATCCAGCAATCATACAAGTAATTCCAGTGAGATTGACTTGAAAAACAAAACAAAAAATCCTTCATTTTTCGGCATCACCCTATCTATCAGTTTCTGTTTATGTGCACTACTGATTTCAAGGAAGCCTGTCCTTAACTTGACTCTGCATGAAGATGATGCTAAACTTTGACTCCTCAAAGGCCAGTCCTGAATATATTTCTCTAAACACAAAATTCTTCATCACCAAAAAAGAACCTGATAATATTTCAACTTAACAAGTCAATTGTTTGGGAGCTTGTTTTGGGTTGGCAATTATTTAATTTTCTAATCTGCAGTTTAAATACATGAAGTTTGCAATGGAAAAAAGGAAATGAATAATTTATTAGGTTATGCTAAGTGATTTTTTTATGTGCAGGAGAAATTTTTGATTTTAATATAGGGTCCGTTTTTAAAAAATACAGGCAGAGCCTAAGCCCTTCATTTTTGCTGACTCATTGCTTTTTCCTAAAGGAAATTTTGGATCACCAGTTCCAAACCATGTGAGCCTTTGAGTACCCAAAAAACAAGTTACCATGACAGCAATGTAGATAGTGACAAGTGAAAGGGTCAGAAAAGATCATGTTGGTTATTATGATTAGGAATATAAAGAATAACATCCTTAAGGGAAAAAAGCAACATATACACCATTTAAAGAATAATCTGAGCTTCAATGGCATTTATTTTTTATTCTTTTCTGTGGTGTTTTTATAAGCAGCCTTGAAAAGGAAACAAGGCATATAAATGATGCTCTTTGATAGGAAGACATTTTCAATCCTTGCATAAAAATATTTGTATCATATGTAACCCCTTTTGGGGTTTAGAGAGCACGGCCCTTTAAATCTTTTTCCTTGGGGGGGAGGGGGACAGTGAGAAAAAAGGAGGGAAACTCCAGGGGGTGGCGTGGAAGCTCCGAGGGAAAGAGAAGCAGCAGCCCACAGACCCTCACAAAGTGAAGCAACAGAGAACCTGCCTGAAGCCTGGGAAGGACAGGGCGGCCGATCGGGGACACCCCGGAACAGGAGCCAGGAGGAGCACTGTACCAGGGAGGAATTGCCCAAGGAGGACAGGCTGGATCTGGACCCAGTATCACAGCTGCCCAGAGCTGCATTGGGCTGTGAGTACTGGGGCTTGTGACTCTGCATTGGGAACAAGGAGGGAGGTTGCTAGACAGTGAAGTGGGGAGGTGATCACTCTGTGTTGCTTTACAGAGAGCAGCAGAAGAGGGAACCGAAGGGGTTTATTGGGGAAAAGTTCACTGGTGCCGAAGACGACCAGGAGCACCCAAGACTCACCACTGGACTGGAACTTTGCTCAGGACTCCTGAACTCTGTGTGCAGACACATTGCTTGGTGTCTGCCCTTCCAGACTGTGCTACCACTGGGCCCATGGGGCCTTGGTTTGGCTGCAACCCTGTTCTACTGCTCCCCCTATATTTCCCCTTGTTGTATTTCTCCTCTCATCCCTCTTTAAATAAATATTTCCCTTTCTTATAGCCATTGTACTTTTCCTTGGGTGAGTGTGTTCACTCTGGGTGGGGGGGTGGAGCAGGTGCCCCTGGGGTGGAAGGGATTTCTCCTGCTGCATTCCTACGCGCGCCTTCTCTTGGCCAGAGCTGTCTGCAGAGCAGACTCCATCTTGGCCACGAGGGCGCTAATATTTGAAAAAGACATGTGTAGCTGCAGTTAGGAAAAGGGCATATTTTTTAAAGGTTATAGCAGGTTCATTTCAAGTGAGTCTGGCTCGATTGTTTCGTTACATCAGGTCATTTGGTTTAAATGATTAATAATCCAGCAAGGCCCCTACTTTTATGCAGGAAAGAAGGCTTCAAGCAGAAAAACTTGTTAGAAAGGTAGGGAGTTGAGTGGTTTTGGACAGTTTAGTTGTAAATGAGTTGTCTGTATTTCTGAACCTTGCCTTAATTGTCAAAGATGCAGATTAAGCCACTGTTGTATAAAAATGTAAGTCTCCCCCCCCCGAATCTCCAAGTGTATAGAACCTCTTGAAGTAGTCTGCATTAATCATAGTGAAAGATGGTCAAGAACAGTTATGTTATACAAGTAGGAGTATCTCCAAAGATCTGAATTTTTATAGATAGCTTGATGGCAGAGGCTTTTTGCTCTCAAGGGTCACTAGTAACTACTCTACATGCCAATCTGAAACACCAGCACCATGTTCTTCATTACTCTTTGACCTCCACCCTTCATTCCACACTCTGTGTCCTCTCAACTTCTCTGCTGTTCCCTGGTTCATAGAATATCAGGGTTGGAAGGGACCTCAGGAGGTCATGTAGTCCAACCCCCTGCTCAGAGCAGGACCAATCCCCAGTTAGATTTTTGCCCCAAATCTCTAAATGGCCCCCTCAAGGATTGAGCTCACAACCCTGGGTTTCGCAGGCCAATGCTCAAACCACCACCAGGGATTCTCCCTTACTTTCTTGTCTCCTTCCAGACATTCATGCTTCTTGCCCCTTTCCACCACCTATTCCAATGTGATCTTCTGACTGATGTTCTGGGAACAAACTTCACACTCTTCTCAGATTGTCGGCATGATGACACAAAATAAAGATGTGTTGTATGATTAACCAATATCTGCTACTGCCCCTGCTGTCTTGAATCAACATCTGGAAATTAATTTGGAATATGTACTAGATTAACATTTCATATCATTTGTGGGCATGTATGCCATATACTAATCACTGGCCTAGAGAAAACATTATTTTTAGATATATCTAGAAAACCTGCAGGAAGAATTATCTTTATGGTATGTTACGAAATAGGGAGTCCAGACTCAAATCCCAAAACTTAATCCCATCCTCCTCACCCACCTTGAGCCAGCAGAAGCTGTGAAACCTGCTAAAAGATTGAATTAGATTTGTATCATTGAACGGAGACAGCTATTGGGTAATCAAGAGTACTAATCACTGAACTCCAGCTAGAAGGAAACTGTGTATGTGCATGTGCAGGGAGAGAAGAGGAATACATTAAATTAAAAGAATGGGTTTATGAAAGTTTCAGCTCTGATCTTCTGAAATGCCTAGATGCTAGATTTTGTGCTTCAACTGGCAGTAAAATTCTTTACAAAATAGGGTATAATAAAGGATTTATGGATCATAACAGCAATTTATGGAGTTAGGAAGACTTGGATTTTGTGAGGGTTGGGGCCAACATTTAATTTTTTGTTTTGCCTTTTTATTATTTTCTGTCTGCTTATATATAGAGCATCAACATTCTCATAACATAAATGGTTTTGGTTTTGATTTTTAAAATTAGAACTGGACAATAGACCACCTCTGGTTTTGTATCCACAACACTGAAAATGGGTTGGAATCCAGGGATTCAAATCAGAGACCCTCCATCATCCCAAAATTCAAAGGGGCTCGGCTTCCAAATTCCTTTTTGGCCCATTTGAAAAACAAATACAGTAGTTTGAACCGGCTTCCCAGGGTGTTTTTGTGATTTTAATAATGCCCTCTGTAGATTGGTGTGGTGATGAGCTATGAGTCACCTTCAGAAATGTGCAAGTTAATTTTTCTTGGTATCCGATAATTCCATCTATAAATAGCATTTTTCTTTTCTCATAGCTGTGTTCTATTTATTCTTTTAATTACTGGCTAGGATTAAGAAATGTTTGTAAATATTTCTTGTGGGCTCTTTTTTGTGTCAGAGGCATTAATACTGTCAAAATAAGAGATTTTATCTCTATGTAAAGCATGTTTTCTTGGTATTTAACTATGATCCATTGTATAAAATAATAATACTTTATTATTTTTAAGTGAAAATGTGTTGTGGTATTATGCACTCTAAAGCTTATCATTTAAAAAAAAAATCCTAGCTGTGTAATGTATAAGAAAGTGGAAATCTAGCTGTACATATCCCTCTGTGTTTAGATTTTAATCAGATTTTATAAAGGTTCAAAATAGGCAGGGGATTTTGCTAGTGAAAAAAATTATAATAAACATATCCAAAAGATATAAAGATGGGACACAAAGTCTCATAATGAACTTCGTAATTTATCTTTGAATCCAGGAATTTCCTGCACTCCAGCCAAGTGCATTGTCATTAAGCCACAGCCGTACACGGAGCTGGCATGTGAAGAAAATGTGTGGTGTGATGACAGATTTGTGTGTGTAAAGCAATTGTCACAAGATGCATTTATTTCATTTTGATAACTTTTTCATTGCTTGCTTAAGAATTGTTTAGAGCACCCTGCAGAGAGCCTGTTATGGTTTTAGATCTATGAGTTACTTAGAACTTTTTAAAAATTGGGTCACTTAATTAGGTGCCTACATAAGGGTTTAGGACCCTAACTTTAGGTACCCATTTTTAAAAATTGGGCTATGAACTTTTGTGTTCTGTGCTTTATCATTGTAGCTACATGAAGCCTACAGGAGGTCTTTACTATTTGTTAACAAAAAAAAATTACTACCTAAGAGTAAAGATTGTGTGTGTATCTCTCAAACTTTTCTGTTGTAATGTGACACAAGCATGTGTGGTATGTTCATGCCCCATATCAAGAAGCCCATACAGGCACGTATATCTTTAACACAGTGTCATGAGGCTGATCTTCATGTGCTTAAACTCCTTTCAGATTCTTCTAGTAGAAGAGCCGATGAAAAGTGTGTAATGGCGTGCCTATGCCTTCTCCACTATTGTTTACAATGTATTATATGGTGTAATCCGTCAGCCAACTTTAATTTCACAAGCTATTCATTGTGTTTAAACAGTGCCTTTCTAATATTAAATATTTATGGAAGTCTTTGGGAAGAATACATTAAAATGGCAGATGGGGGTCATTTCATGCATTTTCTTGATTGAAGATTAGGGACCCCTGTGAATTTGTAGTCTACTTTCAAGGAAAGTTCACAATGTCTGACAACCCAAGGAAGCAAGAATTCCACCAATTCCCAGCACTGTGATTTCAAAAGGCAATGGTTGCCTGCAATCTTCATGCTTCAGCACCTTTCATTTTGAAATCATTTGCAAGTGCAGTGAAGAATGGTGAACAAAAACATTTACAGTTGTATTGCTTATTAATAATTCAGCATACTTACAAGTTTTGCACATTAAGATTACTTTACTCATTGATTTTTTTAGCTAGTAAAGCTAAGTGGAAAATCAAGCCTTTGATAGCTGTCCAATTGAGAGGTGTACGTTCAGCAGCACTCTAATGACCTGGGACTTCTGCTGTGAGGCTATAAGCATACCATGCTGGGAGGGTAGGGGGAAAGCGCGAGTTTACCAGACTTGTGGCACGTTAGATATGTCATGAATGAGGAGACACGATGAAGATGGCTGTTTCTTCTTCTCTGTTAGTTTATCTTGTTTTTCATTTTGTTGTCTTGTGTTGTGAGCTATTTTCAACTATAATGGCAAAACTGGTGACTATACTCAGCTTGGTTCCCTCCCCCCCCACGTATGTGTTTTCAAGTGCTTGATGTAAGAGGAAAAATAATAAAGATGTTGTGTTACCTAAATGCAAAACATTATTGTTTTTAATCAAGTTTCATGAGTGGAGCCTGTCATTGGAAAATTGGACCTTTTTACTAAGAAAGATGTAGTTAACTAAATATGTTACTATCCTCCAGAGGGGACCTATGCTCTGTTTTGTTGTTTTGTGGAATTACTCAAGGTTAATTTCCCTTGCCAGGCATATGTAGTTCACCTTGACTGTGTCATTTTTTCCATTTAAACAACATTTTACACTTATTTAATAATCCATGAATGATAGGTGTTTTACTCTAGGTGCAGGCAATTGAATTTTCTGGCCAAAAAGTGTATTTGGTGATAGTGCTTTCAAGCTTTACATGCCATGTAATGTGTATGAGTGGTTATTTATTGTTTTATACATCACCGACAGGTGGTGGGCACTTCAAGAGGTAAGAAGGCAAAGCTTTTGCTCCAAAGAGCTTGTAATCTAAACGGACATCCTCAGCAAAGGGTATAGCATGCAGAAACACAGTGTATATAAACAGTGAAGGCTATATAGAAGGGTGCTGAAAAATGGTGTTGCTGCTAAGCTGTTAAGGATGCTTAAGCTGTTACAGTTGCTCAGTGCTTCTGTTCCTGGAGCTCTGGTGTTATCAACACTAGCAGAGAGCACAGCCTGCTAATTCAGCAGACCTCAGTGTTGCTCATAGAGAGAGACTCAGAGAGAAGGTCCCATAGAGAGAGACCACAAGCATGGTTTGATGACCAAGGCACTCAGCCAGGTTTATTGCCCTCAAAGCACAATGCTAACGACTCACATAACTTGCACAAGAACATTAACATAGGACTTCCCCGTGGCAAGGAGTGGCTCAGTCAGCAGCTGGAGTTTCTGCTGTCCCCTCAGCCACACAAAGGGTTAAGGCAAGGTACCCTGGCATTTATAGACAAACAACTGGGATAAACAACTTTCACACATCTTACATATTTCATGACTTTTTTTTGTTACTTCCCCTTGTTCTTGGTATCTTGAGACAACATCCCTATTCATTGTTCTGTTACATCCCAATCTAGTACAAGATAAGATAGTTTATCTGTACTAGCTTTCTGAAATATATTTACATAAATACACAGTGTCTGGTATTTAGGTGTACCTGTTTTAACAACCCTAGCAACAACTTGGCCAAGTTTAAGTACTGGGCAGTGAACTTGTAAGCATCTGCTTTAACACATGCCCTGACTTTGGTTCACAGCCTCTGGTTCAGGCCTCAAGTCTTGCATCTGGCCCAGTGCTTCAGGCTTGCTCTCTCTCTCCCTCTCTCCCTGTCCCCCGTATTTTATCTGTCATCCCGGAAAAGAATAATGCATGGACTGAAGATGACCCAGTGGGCGAAACACTGTTACTTGACCATTTTGCTTTACCTATTCATGCCCTTTGTGTCCAATGATCTTCGCATTTCCTTCAGTCAGTTGTTCTTAGTCCCATATAGTGGACCTAGGAATGTTAGGTCCAGTACTTCAGTTGAAAAGTGTAGTTTAAAATTTATTTTGAAAAACTGGGATAGGCACTATTACAGTATGCACCTCACGACTATGTACATGAGGAGTTAAACAAAAATGTGGAGTAGTGACATCACAAATGTGGCCTTCATATATAATTTTTTTGTAATTAGTTACTACACAGTATTGTCCATCCATGTGATAGGTTGCCCTTATTGTTGGCTGTCACCATCTGGTAACCTTTGCTCGGTGAGAGACTGGAGTGGCTAGCTTTTCTGTTCCATTGGATTGGCCTCAATTATTGTGACCACACACTAGAGTTGTGATGTCAACAACATTACTGGCATAACATGCCATGTGTGGTGCTCTTTAGATTTGCATTGCTCTGTGATACATCAGTAGTTGATGTAGATTTTGTTGTTTTTTGTATATGCTGTCTTCCAGGTAACCTAATGACTGGACAGGAGCCAATTATCAAATATAACGATCAGGATTCAATATTGGTAATCTCACACTGGAAAAAGTTGTTTTGAATAAAATGTTCCTTAGTTAGGATGGAGTGTCACTGACCCCAAATTATGACTAGTACTAACAGAAAATGTGTTTATACAAATGGCAGATTACATACAGCAGTGTTACACTGAGTTGATCAGACTCAAATGCAAGGAGGATGAATGCAGGGTACATCACAGCTTCAAAGTTGCACAGAAACCTTCTCCCTTTATATACATTACACATAAGGTGATCAGATGTCCCTATTTTATATGGATAGTCCTGATATTTAGGATTTTTTTTTTTTACATAGGGTCCTATTATCCTCCCTCCCTCCCCCCACTCTACCCCATCCCGATTTTTCACACTTGCTATTTGGTCACCCTGATTACATATCTTATTGCATTTACTATACATTGCATCACACATTTTTGGATTCTGTCTTTCTTTTTATATTAGCGTTGGTTTCATTTGCATTATATTCCTGTCTTTCTGTGCTTTCTTTTTCAAGTTTATTATCCAGAAGCACATTTCCAAGACCACAGTAGTGGTAGTTATTTGAACCACCATTAATATTAAGCTTAAAGTACAAACCAAATCACATGCTCTACTACAGCCCACCACAGTGTTTCCACTGCCTGAACAATGTCATTCCCAATTGCTTGTTGCTCAGCTGTTAGTTGAGCAATTGGCACCAATTGACCTATTTACCATTGTACCAAATCAGTGGTATTAATGGACAAGGGAGGTATAAGTGCAAAGAGATTGGTCGCCAGTGACTCCTATTTGGTGTTGTCTGTCACAGCCTCTGGTTCATTCTTCATCTGCACACTTGGCCATAGGGCATGGGTCCCAATCTGATTTAGAGAGTGAGGTTCATACCCTTTTTTACATTCTCTTTAATGACTAGTTGGGCCAACCTCCCTCGCTTGTGATGAGGTTCATTCAGGCTGAGCACTCGCAGAACCATCTGTGCTTGATTTGTTTACAGCAGATTGTGTTTTTTCATCTCCTCTTTGTGCTGCCATCTTCACATTGGGATGATGCTGTTTATAGGGCATTTTCTATTGTACCCATACTGTTAACATCATACTAATTCTTTAGGATTCCCTGTCCATCTAGAAATAGCAGTCATAATTGGCAGAGTCAAATTATTAATTTCATGTGGTGCCGTAGGTCCAGGACCTTTTAGCCTTGATTACAATTATGCAGATTGTTGTGCTTCTTTGTTTACTTTGTTCCATCTGTTAATTTTGCTGGAGCCACCTTTTTCCATTTCTGTTTCCTCAATTCAGGTTCTATGAAAATACCCAAAGTCTATTATTGCTTCCAAGATTTATACTGGGGGACAGCACTTCTCTTTTTGCAGATTTTCTATTGATGGTTCCGGGTTCCTATTCTCTTGTTTCGTTTGCTCAAGCATATCAAACGCCTCAATTGCCTACTGACCTGCCAATTTTATGGCATATTGTCTAAGACACCTCACTGCCGTGGCCATTAATGCAATATTTTATACTTCTTACTCTTATTTCTTTTTAAAGTCTCAGCCCCTGCCATTGCTTTACATATTGCAGTCCGTGTTTTCCCACTATCCTTTATGACCTCTTATCAACCTCCTTTTCTGCTACCCAGCGCATCTATACCTCATCAAACTCTGTGGAAATATTTAGGGAGGGAATTAGGGGATTCCCTAGCTTGGAATTTTCTGCCATCACAGATTGCGTCCCTACGAGTGGACAGCTTGTCTCCTACCAAATCAGTGGTCGAGGTCACCAGTGTAGAAGACACTGAAGAATGGTGTTGCTGCTAAGCCGTTAAGGCTGCGTAAGCTGTTACAGCTGCTCAGTGCTTCCGCTCTTGGAGCTCCAGTGTGTTATCAGCACTAGCAGAGAGCATAGTCTGCTAATTCAGCAGACCTCGATGTTACGTATAGAGAAAGATACAGGCACAGTTCGGTGACAAAGGCATCAGCCAGGTTTATTGCCCTCAAAGCACAGTTCTAACGACTCGCACAACTTGCACAAGTAGATTAACACATGAGTGGTCCCATGGCAAGGAGTGGCACAAAAGTTTCTGCTGTTCCTTCGGTCACACAAAGCGTTAAGGCAAGGTACCCTGACATGTATAAACTGAGACAAACAACTGGAATAAACAACTAGTGGTTTGAGCATTGGCCTGCTAAACCCAGGGTTGTGAGTTCAATCCTTGAGGGGGCCACTTAGGGATCTGGGGCAAAAATCAGTACTTGGTCCTGCTAGTCAAGACAGGGCGCTGGACTCGATAACCTTTCAGGGTCCCTTCCAGTTCTACGAGATAGGTATAGGTATATCTCCGTATATTAACTTTTGCACCACCTTATGCATTTCATGACATCTGTTTACCTCCCCTCGTTCCTGATATCTTGAACATAACATCCTTATTTGTTGTTCTGTTAAATCATCTTATCTTGTACTAGATTGGTGTGTAACTTGCCTTCTGAAGTATATTTACGTAAATACCCAGTGTCTAGTAATACTTACAAATGGCTATGTTTTAACAATGCTAGCAGCAACTTTGTCAAGCATATGTACTGGGCAGTGAACTTGTAAGCATCTGCTTTAATACGTGCCCTGACTCTGGTTCACAGCCTCTGGTTCAGGCCTCAGGTCTTGCACCAGGACCGGTGCGCTCTCTCTCTCTGCTACAGGCTAGTGTGCACATTTTGTTATTTCCCCAGTTTTGTTTGGTTTTGCTTGAAATAAAAGTTCTATTTCATCTTTGTTTAATACTTCTGTAAGCGTTCAAGAAGGAATTTTTAAAAAGGGACATGAAGGGAGAAAGGAGTGGGGTCATGCTGCCCTTGGGCAGGGAATGTGTTTCAAATATTGGAGTTGCACAGAAGATTCAGAGCTGAGTGGAAGATGTGCACATGTTGAAATAAATATCCAGGTGAACGTGCAATTATTACATCATATATTCTCTTAAAATGCTCCACACTGTAGACAGCAATACAAAATTGCAAATGCTAAGAGGTCACCAGAAGGTTTGGTTGGTCTGATACTATAGTGTTTAGGAGATAATTAGGGTTGGAAATGATTTGTTGGGTCCAGTGCCTGTCCTCAGAATGAAGATTTATGTGCAGAAATACAGGTATATGTCTAATTGTGCATTTACATGGATTATCCATGCTTGGGGGCATATCCTGGCCCACCAGTCATTCCACATAGGTTTAGAAAAACCAACAGGCAGCAAATGGGGGCAGTTTCTTTTCCGTTCCAAAAGAAAGGAATATGGAGGATAGTAAAAAAGCATAGAGTTTGTGCAGGGTGAGGGATACTTATCCCCAGTGCTCCATGGGCTTCTTTCTCCAGTAATGTGGATGATTGTGGCGGGGGAAGGAGGTTGGATTGCAGTGTGCTCTGTGGATCTACTGTTGTCTAGCCAAATATTCTGACCCAAATCAGGACATACTTCCCTAAGAGGGGACACAGCTACTGCAAATCCGAGGCATGGCTTCACTGGCATATGGCCAGGAACAGAGACTGTCCCAAGCCCAGTTACCTCCAGTTTGTGGAAACAAGGAAGAATATTTGGTCCTTGATGTGCACTTAAATTAGCCAGAGAAATAGCATACTGTATGTGAACCATAAACTATTTTTACTCATTCATAAATTCTTTTTCTTCATGAAATTTCCTCCATAAATTTAGAAAACTCATGCAGTCCTCTCTGAGGACTCTGTTCATGCCATATTTGAAGTTTTGAATGTTAACATTTTTCTCAGTTATCTGAATGCAGTAAAGAATCAGTAAAATGTTCTTGAATTTAAAAACTTTTTTATAGTCAGATTTTTTTTTAAATGGCAAATTGAATATTCTTGAAAAAAATGTGTTTGGGCTGAGATCAAGCCTCAGAAAAATCATCCTCAAAGGTAAATTTTGGAGGGAAGTTGTTCAGAATGAAGTCCTTTTTCAACCACAATTCTAGCGTTGTTGCTATAATATATTCAACTATAAAATGTAGAAGTGCTGCAGATAAGTGACTGGCAGTTGCCTCAGGCAGAAATTTTTACTGATGCAATGAGATAAAAGTAATTAAGAAACATGTAGACTGATGGGTAATTAAATCCATGGGAAGCATTTTGTAACTAATTACAATGTTCTAATCACAGATTGCTTTCTATTTGTCAAGGTAAGTGTATATAATTACACAGTTCCTGTTTTCTTTCATCTAAAATCATCCCAGTTGGGTGAATATTTTTTTAAGCAAACCAAAGCCTCGGAATTTTTGGCAGTTCATTTTATTGGATAAAGTAGACAAGGTGGCGGTCATCTTGTTCTTTGATTCCAGGTGGCACAGCTGCCTGCATCTATTGTTCCTCTTTTCTCCTGTGCTTGTTAGTTAATTCTGTGGGACAGATCGTTCTTGGTTTGTTTGTTTTTAATCACATTTATACCTGTAGATATCCAACTCTATTCTGATAAATGCCACCATATTGAATATCTCAATGCATGAATGTCCTCATCTGCCTCAGTCGTCCGTGTATAGTCATTTTGGGAGCTGATAAGGATTTTTTTTTTACTAGGAAAAGTGGTTTATGGTATTTTCAACCTTTTTTTCTAATGTATCACTTCAGCTTGATTTTATTCGGTTATATTTTAGTGCAGGGAGGGAGCATAGTCTAGAACTTGACCAGCTAAATCAAGCTACAGAATATTACCCTGAGTCTACGATATGAAAAAGTCATGTTGAGGTTGGGCTTACCTGGCACGTGTTATCTAAGCTCAACCAAAAATGACCATTTTTCCTAGTTAGCACAATGTAGAATAGTTGGTAGCTGGTGGAAATCCTGCCTACATGTGGAATTCCGGCCACATATGTTACTATTTTATTACAAGTTCCTGAAGATTATGTAAAATGCTTCCTTATCCTCCAATTACCATCATAAATTCACTGGATTTTTTTTCGAAGTGCAAAAGGATTTGGGGCTTTTAAAGAAGCTTTTTCCATTTTTTTAAATAGAAAACCTATGCGATCATTAAGGTTTTTTATTTTTTCCCCTTTCTAACACCTTGATGAACTGTTTGAAGTGTGTTACTGAAAGCCATGTAGGTGTAAGTGTAGGAGCAGGCAGGGCCGGCTCCAGGCACCAGCCCACCAAGCTTGTGCTTGGGGCAGCACCTGGAGGGGGGCGGCGCGGTGCGGTGCTCCGGCCGCCAGGGAGAGCGGGGCCATGGCAGGGCTCGCCGCCCTCCCCGCGGTGCTCTGGCCGCCGGGGAGAGCGGAGCCCCGGCTGGGCACTCCGCCCTCCTCCCAGGGCTCTGGCCGCCCTCCCCCCCGGCGCCCTCCCCCCGGCCGCCGGGGAGAGCGGAGTCCCGACCAGGACTCGCCGCCCTCCCCCCGGCGCTCTGGCCGCCGGGGAGAGCAGAGCCCCGGCTGCCCTCCCCTGCTGCGCTGGGGGGGAAAGAAGTGGGGAGGGTGGCCGGAGGCTTTTTTGCCTGGGCCGGCAAAAAAGCCAGAGCCGGCCCTGGGAGCAGGATTTTATAATTGTACTATGAGAATTTGATTTTATCCTGCCAGCCACCCTTTTTGAATAGCAGAAAGGAATGACAGACCAAAACAACTAATTATGGTCACCCTTTTGTTTTAGGATAAGTTATAATGTCTACTATGGGTTCCTATATGTATTACAAATTAGGCACTCTAGTTAAATATTCATTTCTTTGTTTTAAGGTTTTAGTAAGTAAAAGACAGGATCTTGTATTGTATCTATGTTAAGGAGATTAGAGAAAAGTTGAGGGCCTGAAGCCCCAATGTGAATTGTTTTAGTTATAAGATTTAGCAAGGCTTGATTTACAATGTATTCTGCTGAATATACAATACTGCTGTCTGTATACCTTTGAAGGTTTCTGTAAGAGATTGTGTAAATAAGGAATGGATGCATCAGGAAAAAATAAGGTGTAAAAGCCATCACAGATGTCCAGATGGTCAAGAAAAAGGTGCACAGTGTAGCCATAGCCTAATTCAGTACTTTGGCTGACTAGTTATGGGAAGGAACAACAATACTGACATTCACTGGGACTACTTGGAGGAGCGAAAGGTTGGGGAGAAACATAGACTGACCTAGTACTGCAACTGAAGCTAATTATCTGGTTTTCGTTCTGCAGTGGGGAATTGATTGTTGATAAAGAGATTTTTCTGTCAGTGGTCTAATTTCCACCTTCAGAGTGAAGTGATACCAAGAGAGAGAATTACTTGTCAGAATTTCGTTCTAAAAAGACAGCACGCTAAGAGAGAAGAGATCTCATAGGGAATAACTAGTCCAGAGCAGTGTGTCTGCCTGCAACTATCATGTACTATAAGTTTTTCATTTTTAATGTCTAAATCTGTGACGTAGTGGTGTGATTTAAAAAAAATGCATAAAGTAGATGTTTTAAAAGGATGTTTTACTAGACAGAATAACCAAATGCCCTCTTACTAGGTAACAAGCAGATATGGAAAGGAGATATCTGTCTGTCTACTGTGTTTTCAGTAGTAGAAATAGAAACAAGGTAAAGTCAATCTATTTTGTAATTCGGTTTGTTGTTCATTCATGAAGGGATCTGAGAAAATTGGTTGAAAACTTACTTTATTGTTTTTAAAATGTATGTATGTATGTGATATGTTGCAAAGAGTATCTCCCATAGGTGATGTAGCTATTAAGTATTTTTAATTTGGAACAAAGCTAATGAAATGCTTTTCCTAGCATGAGACAGAGAATATTTATTCTGATCATTCAAGCACCAACAAGTAATATTAGTGCAGCACAGCGTCACTTGACTCATCTCAGTGTGGCACAGATGTAGGGTGGGATTTTCAAAAGTGTCGTAATGACTTTATAGCACAAACCCTGTTGAGTTTCACTGAGACTTGTGCTCCTAAATCAGTCACTCAAGTGCATTTGAAAATCCTATTGGTGATGGATAGAAAGAGGAATGAATAATATATAGTGGCTGCCCAGAAATTAGTTTTAAGTTGTTCCACCTGTACCTATGAAAGGTATTCTAAATGCATAAATACCAGGAAAAAACAGAGTTTGAATCTGTGTTTTGGCATAAATATAATCTTGTTTTTAAAAATTTTTAAGTAGAAGGTTCCAGATTGCCAATTCTGGAGAATGAAGTTCTGTTTTGCCATAGAGTAGATATAGTGGGATGGCAGCAGTGCAAACTTCCTCTCACTGTTGCATCACCATGCCACAGCAGTCTTCTTCAACAACCAAAGAGAGGGTAGTTTAACCTCTGGTTAGCCTTTAGTGTCTCTTCGAACAAGGCAAGGGTTCCAGTTATTGACGTTTGTCTATTCAGAACGTGATGCAGACTGCCAGATGGTTTTATATAGACCACCAAAAACCTTCTTAGATACATAGTCATTACTATACTGCACTGAATTCAGGTTATTGATTTTTGAGGTCAAGGGCATGACTTACCAATGCCCTGAGCCAACCACAGTCCCCCAGCTGTAGCACTGCCTACAGTAAAAACATTCACATTTTTTCCCATTGATTTAATTCAGACTGAAATTCCTCTTTTTGACCATAGCACAGTCTTGTGGAAGTAAAGTGCTGGTTGAACGTTTTTTCAATATAAATATTTTAAGCTCTCATGCCAGGATTTTCCAAAATGGGTGGCTGCAGTTAGACTCCTAAATTCTTATTTAGGCATCCGGTTTTCAAATTCCTCAGTTCCCTGCAACTCCCATTTAAGGCAGTGAGATATCTTTGAAAACCAATGGCTTGCTATGCAGTCTCCAGGCTGTACAGCATCTTGGTGATATGTAGAGCTTTTTGTGTGTTGAAATATTTTTTTTTAACATTCTTCCAGAGTATTTTTGCTGGATGGTTGAATAATATTAACACCCTGCAGCCCATGTGAAGTGATGGGTGTTAAAAGTAGGAAATGTCACTAATGCTGTTAGGATTTGCTCTGTAAACTGCAACATTAAATTTTTAATTTTTTTATAAAATTGGCTTGCATTGCAAGAAACTTGTATGTCCTTTATTGGAAGAAAGATCGTAAAACCTTTCAAATGTCAAAATGTATCATCTTGTTTATTATGAGGTTTAAGGTAAGCTGTATAGAAAGGTGTCTGTACTAGATGGTCAGTGCTGTTTCTCACATTGACAACATAGGTGGTCCTAAATGTTTCCATTATCGCCATAAATAAATATTAACAGCAGAAAATACTCTGCTGATGGTCAGCACCATGGATAATTGGTGTTGAGGATGGCAAAGTTTAGGTCAGACCAGCATCCCACTGCTGGTTTCGCAATTACAAACCAGAAATAAAGGCTCGCAGCCAGCCAAGTAAGTTTAGCCAATGCTTAGTAGTAAGGCACCAAGTCTGTAAGACACCCAAGCATTTCTGAGGATCTCGTAAGCCAAGCCAGATGGTGCTCAGCCATAAAGTTGATATTTATTCTAAGAAAAAATATTTATAAAATAATGCTTTTCTTACAGATTATCTTGCATTTCATAGAATCATAGAATATTAGGGTTGGAAGAGACCTCAGGAGGTCATCTAGTCCAATCCCCTGCTCAAAGCAAGACCAACACCAACTAAATCATCCCAGCCAGGGCTTTGTCAGTCCCGGGCCTTAAAAACCTCTTAAGGATTCCATCACCTCCCTAGGTAACCCATTCCAGTGCTTCACCACCCTCCTAGTGAAATAGTGTTTCCTAATATCCTAATAACCTAGACCTCCCACACTGCAACTTAAGACCATTGCTTCTTGTTCTGTCATCTGCCACCACTGAGAACAGCCTAGCTTCGTCCTCTTTGGAACCCCCCCTTCAGGTAGTTGAAGGCTGCTATCAAACTAAATAACCCTAGTTCCCTCAGCCTCTCCTCATAAGTTATGTGCTCCAGCCCCCTAATCATTTTCGTTGCCCTCCACTGGACTCTCTCCAATTTGTCTACATCCCTTCTGTAGTGGGGGGACCAAAACTGAACCCAGTACTCTAGGAGTGGCCTCACTAGTGCCGAATAGAGGGGAATAATCACTTCCCTCGATCTGCTGGCAATGCTCCTACTAATACAGCCCAATATGCCATTGGCCTTCTTGGCAACAAGGGCACACTGCTGACTCTCATCCAGCTTCTCGTCCACTATAATCCCCAGATCCTTTTCTGCAGAACGCTGCTTAGCCAGTCGGTCCTCAGCCTATAGCGGTGCATGGGATTTTTCCGTCCTAAGTGCAGGACTCTGCACTTGTCCTTGTTGAACCTCATCAGATTTCTTTTGGCCCAATCCAGGGCCTGTGATCTGGAAACTTCAGTTAGTTGTCCGAAGAAAGCCTCGTCTACCTCCTACTTCTGATCCAGTGCTCTATAGCACATGCCCATCACAACATCACCCTTGTTGCTCTCGCCTCTAAATTTAACCCAAATATAACTTATATGTATCTGATGTGACTGACAACATTTCAGCAACTGGACTCTTGCTGAGACTTGACACTTCTGTAAGACACAATGCAGTTTGTGTCTAGCATCCCAGACCTTTCTGTTTTGGGATCCTATTTTCAATAAGGCAAACACTTTAATATGAGTTCTCCTTCTCTGAATCAATAGCAATTTTTCATTTTTTTTAGTGGGAGGTGTTACATTGTTTATCCAAACTACAATGGAGTGGGTTTTTTGCTCTTACTTTGCATCAGAGTTTCAGTCCATCCTATTGTAAGCTCATGTTGCTCACTAGTATTCACTGAAAAGCCACCAGAAGTTCTTGTGTGAATAGACAAAAATTAAAATAACCATTTCTTGATGCAAAATCAAATGTGCATTTGCTCCAACCTGTCATCAGATTTCTGCATGCAAGTCTGGCACACAAACACATAATCATCTAGAGGTAATCTACACTAGCAGCATTACATTAGCGCAGCTGCACTGATGCAGCGGAACCGCTGTAGCGTGTCTGGTGAAGAAGCTCTTTGCCAACAGGAGACAGCTCTCCCACTGGCATAATAAATCCACCTCCGTGAGAAGTAGTAGCTATGTCGGTGGAAGGCGCTCTCCTGTCGGCATAGCACTGTCCACACCGGTGCTTAGGTCGGTGTAACTTTAGTTGCTCAGGGGTATGAATAAGCCACCAAGCAACATAAGTTATACTGAAGTGAGTAGTAGTTTAGCCCTGGCCTTAGGGGTACCATAGAAAATTTTGGTTTTCAAGGATCACTATTCAAACTAACAGACTTCTAAAGCAGGATATTTACAGATGAATTTCATGCATTTTAATTTTATCTGTACTGCTAACTCCACACTGTGTACCTGACTTCATATTGGGGAGGGGGAGAACATAAATATATAGTGGTGGTGATTAACGAATAAATATTTTTTCTGAGTTTGGGAAAACTACACAACTCAGTCACTCACACTGCAGTTCAGGAATTATTTGTTTGAGATATGGCTCTATTACATTAATTATAAAATTAAAGAGGAGGGTAGCTAGGTTAGCTGATACAGTAAGCTGGGTTTTCACTTTCAATCTTTTGATTTAAATCCAACTTCCCTGAGGTTGCTAGTGAGCAATTTTCCAAATCCAAAATCCTCTCCATAAGTGTTCAGCACAATTTAAAAAGCTTGTATGGCTTCTCTCATGAGAGAAGCAGAGGCTGAATTATTTCTCATCTCTAGAAAATGGTGGCTCCTGGAAATTAGGCTTAAGGGTATTGACAAGGCAGGGGTTTTGGGGGGTGGGGTGGGGTGGGGGAGAGGGTGAGTATGTGTTGTGGCTAAATTCATTGAAATAGACATGAAAATAAAATTAGGACCATCAGATATTCTGAATGTTTGTTCTCTCATGCATGGAAACAAACATACACAGAATGTATAGAAAACTATTACTCTGGAGGTATGCATTCAAGCATAATGAATTGTTTGGGGCCCTAGTAAATAAGAATATTAACAGGTTTTATTAAGTTATGTAACTGGCCATTAATATTGATTTTTGTAGCATACTATTATTTAGATATAGGAATAATCAAACTAAAATATAGTTTTAGAAATAATTATATTTATAAGAAGCAAATTGCTAAGGTCTGTAGTTTTAAAATAGTAATTGCATACATTTAATAAGCAAACAAAAGTTTTATTTAAATAAAAATTAGGTTAAAGACATCTGATTCCATGTAGATGTAGACCCAATTAACCTTATCAGGATCTAACAGCCCTGTTCCTAGCGAGTGCCCATCCTATGGTGTTTAAAAAACAAATGAACAAGTAGGCTCACAGTCTATTCAATAGTTCTCTCCTCTTTCAGAACAATGTGACTAATTCAAGTTAATACACTGTAACTAAGATTGGTGTTGGAATAATACTTTTAAATCTAAATATATGAGGGGAACCTCATTTTAATCTCGCATTAATTATTGATAATATGTACAGCATTGGAAAAGAAATACACTTCTTTTGAAAGAGGTTATAAAAGGTTTCGGTATATTTTTCTGTGCCGGTCTCAGGTTAGTACTGAGTAATACCTTCATTTTTCTAATTTTTGTTTGAATTCATGTGTTCCAATAGATTTTTTTTAAAAGGCTTTTTCATTCTGGCACCAAAACATGCAGTAAATGGGTTGAGGTGCTGTAGTTAATTCCAGAGGTTTGTAGATTCCAGGGAAGCATTTTCATCCATTCGGTCATAATTTTTTTCACCACAATGCATGATCAGATCCAGTTCATATTTAGTGCATCCCATTTGTTTCTCCTTGGGAGAAAAAGTAGTTTAAAAACATCATATAATTGAACTTTTGTATTCTTGTACAAGTTAAAAGAGAGAAGGAGATGTAAGAGATGTTAGAAAAATATGTGTAGAAAGATATCTTTAATTAGAATTGCCTCATTTCCATTTTCATGAATTAACTAAGCACCCCTGACTTCAAGTTCTGCCACTAGACATCCTGGCTATCCTAATATTGTTTAAACAATTTTTGGACTTTAAAACAATGTACCTGAGATGCACTGATTCTTTTGTAGCCTTGAACAAATGATTGCATACACTATATACTTTTTCAGCTGTTATTGATCAAGAGTGGTCCATTACGTAGATCTATATTTAGATTCCTTACCTAGTGGTGGTACACATCATGATCATTAATATATATGTGTGTACTACAATGTTTTTAAAAGGGTTTATGCATAATTTCTTATAACAATCCATTCCTATATGCAAAGATTCACCCCTTCAAGCTATCAGATTATATACCCTTTTAAAACTGAAGTTTTTTTTAATGTTTATAACTATCTGATTTTGACACTTTTTTTAAAAGTTCAGTATTTTTTGCTTAAGCCTTCTCAGAAAGCTACACTGATTGTTTTAAAACTAGGTTATTTAAAGAGTTTATTCATGGGCCTGTGAATGCTACATTTCAACCATGAATTAATTTTCATGTCCAAATTACAAAACCACTAAAAAGTGGATTGACTACAGAAATGCTAACCCAACATTACTGTTAATGTTGAAAGGCACAAAAAGTTAAGCTTCTGAAAAATTATTTCTTAAAGAATTACCAATAATTGGGGGAGGGAGATGTATAATCCAAAAAAACGTCAGTCCATACTATTGGCTCTTCAACATGATGCTCTGTTTCATGAAATATCCCCAATGAGTCGTCTTTCTAGTCTTCCTGACAACTCCAATATTTGGACCAGAGAAAATTTAACAAAATCCTGCTCTATCAATAGTACTTATCAAGAACAGAGTTCTTGTTAATTCACAATCCTTCCTGCCCACAAAGAGACAAGGTACATTTGCTAGGATCTTTTAAAGTATCTTTTCTGAAATCTCCATGCTTAAGATTATAAGACAGCTACTAGCTTGTGGGATAAGAAATTTCTCCAGTTCTGTTGTTGTCTAGTATAAGGTTTCTTGCATCTTCCCCTGAAATATCTGGTAAACCGAAATCACTAACAGAGATAGGATACTGGTCTAAATGAGCCATTGATCTGTCTCACTATGCTATTCCATATTTCTGTGTCAGTTTCATGCATGCACCCACAATAAACTCAGCCCCCTCAGAAGCTCTTCTCCTCCCCCTTCGGTCCCCCCAACACACACACACACACACACACACTCTCTCTCTCTCTCTCTCTCTCTCTCTCTCAAATCACTTATAAATTGGTGTTTGTTACCCTGGTCATGGCAGCCTGGTCATGTCTCCTAAAACAGGGCCATTGTCGAGTGACATGAGGTGCTTTTGACTAAACAGCATTGCCAGCTCAGGAAGCAACAGAGAAGGTAATGATATCCTGTTTCTGTGCTGGGAAGTGGCATTTGAAGTGTTAAGGCCTGGTTTGGAAGAGGCATCTTTCAGCATTAGGGAATATCTTTTTAAAAGAAGGTTTTAAGGCATGTGTGTTAACTTTTTGTCCTGTCTTCTTTAATGGTGTCCCCGTGGCTGCAGTAACACAGATGTGCTGCTGTTATAAAATTAGAATAGCATAATATCTTCTAAATGTGTTTTTCAAAATGCAAGTTTTTATGATAATACAAAGGTTCATGTCTACCGTGTTTGCCTTTCACAGCAAATTGGATGTTGAAGTATTTCTAATGGATGTAAGAAACAGATTATGGTCATTTTCAACACAGAGTGAGATGGTCTTATATAACATTGGAAGACATGTATAAATTAAAAATAAAAAGGCCAACAAAAAAAGAGGTGTATTTTTCCAAGAAATATTATGCTCTTGAGACTTTACTTTGTTGTATAGAATAAACAAGTATTTTTGTCAATGATTGAATTGTTGTTTGAATTCCACTGTTGAAAAGATGAAGCATCTGTACTGTGGATTTTTGTTTTAAATGAAGATTTCCAGGTAGAAGTTAATCTTTTTAATTTTGAGTTAATTTGAATTACTATGTTAACACATAACCAGTTCATCAAAAAGTATATTCAAATGCAGAATGAGAATTAGTGTTGTAAGAAAAAAATACATTAACACACTGTAGATAGATAGTCATAGAAATTCAGTGATTGGACTCTCTGCCTCAGCCCCTCCTGCCATACTCCTATTCAAAAGGATACTCTGAAATTTCCAGTTCTTGCTCCCTTTTCTTCCGCCAAAGACTCACCTTCCTTTTCGTCATCAGAAGTACTGATTGCTGTGGTCTTCTCCTTTCCCAGTGTTTCCTGAAAATGGACTGTAGGAGTCAGAATATTTCAGGATGCTTGTGTGGGGTCAAGGGAGAGGATTAATTTGGATGAGATGAGATGCAGAATCCTTGATTTCCCAGCCCATACCACTCATATACACACACTACAAATGTGCCATACTATGTTTGCAGCTAGAGACTCCTCAAAAGCCACCCATCTTTCCTCCCTGCTCCTGCTGTGCCCCCTGATACACACATGTACAGGGCTATGAACCAGCCCAAGTTTGTCTTCAGTGCTCCAGTAGGACGTGGCTTGACCTCATTTGAATAAACGGATGTATTCCACCCACAGTAGAGTGTAGCTTTCTAATGCATGGGGAAAGTGGGAGTGAGAGAATCATAGAATATCAGGATTGGAAGGGACCTCAGGAGGTCATCTAGTCCAACCCCTTGCTCAAAGCAGGACCAACCCCCAGACAGATTTTTGCCCCAGATCTCTAAATGGCCCCCTCAAGGATTGAACGCACAACCCTGGGTTTAGCAGGCCAATGCTCAAACCACTGAGCTGTCCCTCCCCACTGGCTGAGCTACCAGAGAGGAGAGAAGATATGCGGAGTGAGAGAGTCAGCAAAACCAGGTGAAAGAGGAAAAAATGAATTCAAAAAAGGAAAAAACCCACAAAAATATAGGCAAAAAAGGTGTGAATGAGCAAATGGACAGGAAAAAGAGAGATCAGGTGTCAGGGAAAGGAATGAGGAGGGATGAGATAGTTGTACTCCAGTATTCACCCTCCAAACCACTCCAGCAAAGAAGACTGGGAATTGTTTTTCTGTTCAGTCAGAGAAGGGCAGCAGGCCCCAACACCTGGGTCTTGTTGGGTGCAATATATGACCAGGATGTTTTAGCAGGCAGTTGTCAGGCCCAATTGTCTAGTTGACTAAACTTAGCATAGTCTATACTTTAGATCTATGCCATGTTCTCTTATTGTCTCTCCCTGTTACCTTGGGCTGTCATGAACTCCTACTTCTCTATCTATAAGGAATTTCCTGGCTTGAGGGACAAACTCGGTCTTCATTTGGGAGACCGAGTTCCTTTCTCCCCCACCCTCCAATCCTCTTTTATATTGTCATCAACATCTAAGTGCTCTTACCACCTCAAAGTTGTGAGAAAGCTTTAATGTAGCTTTAATGGTCCCTTGATGAGACCAATCAGTAGGGGAATTCCCCCCAGTTTTCTTGACTGAGATGAAGGGGGCAGGCTGGTCCCTTTATATTGGCCACAGTTACCTCCTTGCTTCCTGGGAGAAGGAGTCATAACTCCTATCATAAAGTACTTTGCTGTCTAGTATGGGAGGAGAACAAGTATGACATACAGAAGAATTGATAATAAACTTTACCTTATTACAAGTACTTTTTCATGCTGCATTGTTTGTATTATCGTACCATACCATGTTGCTGTTTGAGTTAAATGCCATTTACCATTTTCATAGCGCACCAAAATAGCAACCCCTTGCTATTTTTCATACTGCATCTTTATTATTTTCACCTTTTGGTTGTTATCAGCACATTTAACAAGCTCATAATGATTTTTTCCCCTAAGTCAGTTACATATAATAGTTCAGAAATTGGAACTGATTAATTATTCCTATATACTCACAAAAGTCTCTGTAATCCGTTTTTTTCTTTATTTGATCAAATTTGTCCATTTCAGTAGTTTATTCTGACCCAATATAATATAACCAGTCATGGTTTTTAAAAAGAAATGTTCTTCGAGCCACTATAATAGTTAAGATGTTTAAGTTTTTCTCATCATAAACTGAGATTCTGAGGCTTGTTTAACTTAGCTACAAACATTTGCAGTAGATTGAATCTTTGTATACAATGTTACATCCTAGAAATTATTCAGGTAGTTTCCATAAAAACATGTTTTTTTAAATTCACACTCATTAGTTCTACAGTGATGGTCATTCAATACAAAACGTCTGTTAATTATCACTGTATCCTGTAATGTGTATACAGCCCATGAACATTTCCTTGAATTCTTACAGAACATGACCCCTTGCACCTGATATTTCACCTACAACAGAACTGTCAGACCATGCTTTGGTTTTTAAACAGACAGCATACACAGTGAACAATGAATATATTACTCAACTTCACTTATGAATTGTTAAATCATAAACATAGGATTTCTCACCACCCACACTTGAATCTACAGTTTTGAAGCTACTGTCTTTAATGTTTGTTTGGTAAGTAGTTAATAGAAATAATAAATGATAGTGCGTTTAGCTTTAAACTGATGAAAAATTTGCTTGTGATTTTGAAGAAAGCTGTTGAACAGCTGTCTTGTCCTCCATGCTCTGGAACAAAATTCACATATGTTACATGAATGTAACCAGCTATCTTTTTTATTTTACTTTCCTTGCAAAAATCACCAGCTACCTATAACAGGTGTCAAATCTACAAAAAGATATGCAGTTTCTGGAATTTGTTTCCTTATGAATCATTAAAGGGTGTCTGCGCTTAAAATTTTAAACAACATAGTACAGGATTACAGATAATGGACCCAAACCAAAACATCCCATCACTCTAGACATTATGGGGATGTTGAAAATCTGACCCTGGATCTGAATTTTACACGTGGGCCCACCAAAATTGTAGATCCAAATTCAGGAGTGTTCAAAACTTGATCTGAACTCTGCTGCTTTTGTCCATAGTGTGCAATGTTGTTATGGTAGTATACACAATAATCCATACTTGGTGTAGGGTAGGGGCGGGGGGGAACGGAGTTTTTATGGTAAAGAAAGTTTTCTTTCTATAATTCTCTACTTAGTTTTATATTGGTGGGAGGTAATAGGTTCCAGTTAAACAGGCCTTTAAAAATATGCTGTGAATAAGCTGGATCCAATTCAATAACAATGTAGAGCTACTTAATTTTAATTAATTAAATTGGCAGGTTAATTCTGTCCCCCAGGAGACAGTCTTCGTTCAGGTACCCAAACTTGATAAGTTTGGCATTTGTCAATATAATGATAGAGTTGAATCATTTTCTGTATGTTAGAAGAGAGTGGACTTTGAAAAGGGACTACTGACTATGTGTGTCACATACCCAGCAACAACAGGGTCATAGGCTGGTAGCCAAAGGACAAGCAGAGCCCTGTCATTTTCCTCTACCCTCAGTTTTTGAGATACCAAGCCCAACTCATGAAACTCAGACACATGTCTCCTCTACTCTTCCTGAAATCTTTCTCTGCTATCTTTTAGACTGGCTACAAAACCCAATTCATCGTTATGATATATGGTGTCATTAATCCTCCTTGAGAGCATGGTGCTTAATGCTGCAATGTTGGTATTGAGCAGACTTGTGTAACCTGACTGTCTTTCTTGATTCCTTGTAGGGTCTTCTCTTGTTTTAGCAGAGCCAAGCTGGACTCATAATGAGTATAGACATCATGCTGTTTGCGGCTAGCAAGCAACCAGTTATAGTGTTCTCTTCTCCCCTCTGTTAATGTACTATAGCTCCAAAATGTGCAGGACAGGGCATTTAGTTTATGCTCTAGCATTAGTCTATAGAAGTGGAGGTCCCTATAGGGGTAGAATGACCTCTTTTTAAAGCAAGTACAAGGGTTTGCATTGTGGGGGAAGGAAACCTGTTATGCTCCATTTGGCATTTAATGATCTCCCAGGCCTAACTGCTACACAAGTGGAAAATATAACAAACTTTTTAAAGGGCTTTGTGTAATTTTTTAAACATTCCCTTATTGTTAGTCTCTTAGAAACATGAAAATAGTTTTTACTGATTTTGACCTTCTCTGTTTAGCAACATGTTTTCCTCCTGCTTGAATGAAAGTGGATTTAATATTGTGGTGGTGATTATTTTTGTCTAAGACCAACAGCTTAAAATGATACATTTGTTATGCCAAAACATTTTGGTTTATTCACCAGTATAGCTGCAGATGCCAGCATAGCTCTAAAAACAATAGAGCTATATGTAAAGTGAGCATATAAAAATGTTATATTTATAAATTCAACAAAAATAGCTAATTTTATTTTTTTAAATCTGGTGATAGAGCGATTGGTTTGCAAAACAGTCATATTTTAAATATTAGTTCCCAAAATCTTGAAACACTTGTAACTATCATACTTAAATTTATTATGTAACTACTTGATTTTTACATCAAGTAAATGGATGAGTTCAAATGATCTGTTTTCTGAATTAGTTTTTTATGTCTAAGATGATAACTCTCACATAAGAAGGCACACACATTGCTCATTTTCCAAAAAAAATAAACAAAAATGTTTGCTGAAGTTTTTGTTTTTCACTTTGGGGGAAGATGAATTAAAAATCGAACCAGAAGTTGAAGGGCATGCCTTGCCATTTGCAAAAGCAATTACTGGTGCAGTTAAAGGGACAGAAGCTGTGATTAATGTTTCTGTTTGGAGCCTGTATTAATGGCATATTTCTCAACCTACCAAAGACTAAAAAAGTGGGATGCTGTCACTCTGACCTTTTAAAATATATCAGAAATAATCAGACTAATTGTCAGAATAGTTGTTAATCAGAGTTTTCTCAATCTGTTTTTGAATTCTGAATTTAAAGATGCTGTTATGCGCAGTGGCATAACTGTGGGCATTGAGTCAGATAAAATAGGAATTGGACTAAACAAGCACTTCCCAAACTGAACTGGAATCCAACAGGTACAAAAATTGTTTCATAAAATTGTGAGAAACTATTTTCTCTCACAAATTCATATGTATCACTAATTCTGACATAAAAATGTAGATGTCATGTAAATATCAGTATTGTCTTCCAATAATAGTTTGACAAATACAGCATTAGGTGTAGGAAGCCAATGAGTGATGTGACTTTCATTTATCTTCAGTAACAAAATCACATAAAGTAAATACCCAGGCAAACCAGTCTGTACAAGAAATCCTGAGGTTAACGTCTAAAGTATGCCTTTTTATGAGGAAAGTATGCCTTAGAACAAACTATAGGTTCTTGCTTGGTGAAGGAGCCTCACAAATGCTGTCCAAACCTTTCAGAGATGTGTAGTCAATAGGCTGGTGCAAGTGCTAACACATATCCCATAGTAAAAGTGTATTAATCCTACCTCTGATTAGCAGTTTAAAATATCTGACATTTGGATACCATAAATAGATGATATATCCAATAATTAATTCATTCTATAAAATTTAAATCACTTCTTTAGGCAAGCATTACATATAAATTATGTTTCAAACTATTTTGTTAATAAGTTGAGTGAAATAGTTGAGTGAAATAGATCCTTCTAGGATATCAAATTGTACTGAGTCTGTGTCAGTATCTTCCACAGTAATATTTTTGAACATCTGTTGAGACTTCTACTTTCAGTATAATAAATGATTCTTGGATGACCAGAGAATGTGATTTGGGCCAATGTAATCTATTCTTAGTTTAGCAGGATTAATGATACCCAAGAAAATTCTGAATTCATGTACTTTTAGTCACTTTTTAAAAAATAGTGCTTTTCTTATATGTTCAGTTACACATTTCCAACACTGTTCTTATGTTAGGAGGCAAATCACTCCTTTCTTTCTGCTACATTTCTTCTGTAATCTTCTAGTGAGTTTCACTTACATTAGTTCCAAAAATTATTGAACTAAAAAAAAAGTTTGTAGACCAGAAAAATATTAGTGTTTCTCCATTTCCTGAAGTCTCTGATGCACGTGTAAACCTTGTGAGAAACTTGTCCTCCTTTAGAGATATCCAGATGCCACCTAGGGCTCCTGAATTTCAGTTTTAACCAGTAATCAGAGATGAAAAATACCCCTGATTTTTTTTAAAATGAAATTGGTGTTTATCCAACACCAGAAATGGTTACTTATACTTAAGGGCTTGTCTGCATGAAGCAGTAATGTGGATTATGGGGTTGTGAGTCTAAAGTACAGTAGTGCATTGCACATTAAGTGGTCCATATAGACCCTGCTGGTGCACACTAAAGGTTCCCTAGCGTGCTTTAACATAGTGCTCTTTGAAGTAGTACTATGTTAAAATGTGTAAGGTACCATTACTGAGAGATTACTCATTACAGTAGATGAGTAATGGATATAACATACATTACTCTTTACACCATATACAAAGAGAGAGCCCTGAAATTTTCTTTCCGATTTTTTTGGACAACTACATAAATCTGAAAAAATGCTAAAAATAAATCCCCAAAAATGAAATTAATAAATGCCAGAGAACTGTAGCCTTAAACATATCCAGACTTCTTGTAACCCAACATTAACTTTCAGAAAGAATTATCTTTGATCCAGAGATACTAGTGTTCCTGCTGTCCTCACTAACTACTGGATGAAAGGAAGCTTCTTTAGGAATTTTACTAAATTCACTGTCTTTAATCAGGGCTTTACGTAGTACTAGCTAAACCTTCAAAAAAGTGTACGTTCTTAAAAGATATTTAAACTGGTGTTGATTACAATCCTGGAAGTGGCGCTTCAGAGAGACTCCTGTATTAACACCCTGATTTTCCTCAATCCATTTTGAGGTTTAATAATAATAGTTCACCCAGCAATCCATCCAACCTTTCGGCTCCTTTCGGTGGTAGAGGATATTTATGGATGAATCGCTGAACCAGTCTTCTCACTCCTGGTTCTCTTCAGGAGAAAGGACCTGATAACCCCTTTCAGCATCAGGTTTCTTTCAAGAAGCAGCCTACGCACCTGCGATGGGGTATACAAACACCATATTGGACAGGGTGGAACTGCTAAACCTGTGAGGCATGCACTGGATGGAGGAGGAGCTTAAAAGGGGAGCAAAGCAGCTCACTTATTGGCAGACCAGGGAGCAAAGCAGCTCACTTATTGGCAGACCAGGGAGCAAAGCAGCTCACTTATTGGCAGACCAGATCAGACCTTCAGCCCTCAATTTCTGAGGAAAGGGCTGACTGAAGGCAGGAGCTTCACAGATGACTGCTTGCCTGGTGGCCCCTTCCTGAGTGAAGGGAGGGTTAGATTCTGATGCACCTTCAGAGGGAATCATTCCACTCTATTTCCTATTAACTGAGTTTATTTGCATTAATGCCCCTTGCTTTTTGTTCACGGACTCACCAAGAAGGGGAAGGGGAGGGCCAGGTCACAGGAAGAGGCAGACCATCACAGAGGCAGAGTGATGTCAACAGGAGACATCCTGTGGTGAGAGAGCTGCCACACCATGCCTGGCCACAAGGAGGCAGCAGTGGTGAATCAATCCCTTCACAACCGGTGGAGAATGTGGGCATTCTTCTCACCCTAGACTGACTGACCCAGATGGTCGAAAACTCTAGACCCAAGTGTGTGGGTTGGTAGAATGGACAGAGGGATCTAAAGCATCTTCTCAAATGGATGATTGTAGCTCCTGCAGCAGATGGGTGCCCAGGAGCAACAGCTGGCCTGAGACTTAGGGGCACAACAGCAGAAACAGCAGCAAAGGCTGGTCCAATGGGTAATGACCCTGATGCAGCCTCAGTGTCTCCCCTCCATGGGCTGTAGGCTCAAGCCTGGTGCCTCACTCCCTCATGCCAGTGACACTTAAAAAGATGGGCACCAAGGACAACCCTGAGGCTTTCCTGGTAACATTTGAGTGAGTGGCGATGCCATCCAAGTGTCTACTCAACCCGTGGGACATCCTATTGGCACCTTACCTGATGGTACCAGCACAGGCTGTATACTGGAAGCTGGATGCAGCATCTGACCAAGACTACGCCCAGGTGAAAGTGATTATACTCTACTACCTTGATGCCACAGAGGAAACCTTACAATAGAGGTTCCTGAGGGAGAAATAGCCCAGGGGAGTCCAGCCCCATGTGGAGGCCCTGAAATTGAGACCTATGCTGTAGGTGGTTAAAGCAGGAGACTTGGGCTGGAGTCAAGGTGGCTGAGCTTATTGTGGTGGAGCAGTTTACCTATATACTCCCAGCTGGAGTAGGCACTGGGTGCTCAAACACCAACCGGAGTCCCTAGCCAATGCCATCCAGCGATGGAAAACTATCGGGCTGTTGAAACAGCTTTGGGAGTCACACTAGTGACCACCTGAGGCCAACGGCGCCTCTTGATACAAGGGAAAACCCACAGAGTGGAATCAACAACCAGACGGCATGGTTGCATGGCCAGCTTCTGAGGGGACCAATCAAGTCACCAGGCCCTGGACTGGCCCCTGTTGGGAAACCTGGCATCTTAGACCCCAGTCTGACAAAGGCCCCTAGGACTCCTGCAGTCTCCTCTGCAGGAAAGCCAAGAGTTAGGAACAGATGAGCAACTTAGGGAAGGGCTATTTCACACATTTGGCTCAGGGCTGGCACCCGCTCAGCCAGCAGTGGGTTTACCTAACAATGAAATTATGTTGGCCCCACCTACAGGAGTGTGAGGGGGCAGCCTAACTAGAGCGACTGAGTTCATGAAGGATTAGAGGGAGTACAAAACCTTGAGCCAGTCCTGTGACAACTGCAGATGGTTAAAAAGAAGGTAATAGACCCACAGTGATCATTGCCCCCCACACCTCCATTTCAGCTATTGGCAGAGTGACTGTACTCGATGGAGAAAGACTGGCTGAGTGAAGTTCTTATTTCCTGGTCTCATAGGCATAAGGTCATGTGATTAGCTCATGCTATTCCCTCTGCAGGCCTCAGTCACAAGAAGACCCTGGCCAGGATTCCGAATCACTTGTATTGGCCCGAGATTCATCAAGAAGTTAAAGACGTCCACTGCTCCTATCCAAAATGCCAACTCATAGGAGCTAAAGGAGTAAGAAAAGCCATTCTGGTCCCACTCCCCATAATAGGCATCCCATTTGAAAGGACAGGGATGGAAAAAATGGAACTGGGTATAAATGTACATTAGTTATAGTTTATTATGCAATTCACTATCCCAAAGCAATCCCACTGCGCACCCTCAGTGCCAAGATTATTGCAGCAGAATTGCTAAAAGTCTTTGCCAGAGTTGGGGTACCTAAGGAGATCTTCACTGATCAAGACACTAACTTTGTCTCTGCCGTAGAAGGAGGTGTGTGATCTACTAAAAATAAAGTCTGCGTATGTCTATTATCTGCAAACAGGTGGTCTGGTTGAATAATTCAGAAAAGATTGTTAAAAAGTTCATTGCTAAGGACCTCTGTCACTGGAGTCAGCTGATCCCTCCCCTGTTATGTGCTATTAAAGAAGTTCCCGAATCATCTACTGGATTCTTCCCATTTGAACTCTTATACTTGAGATAGCCATGGGGGATTCTTGACTTGGTCCGTGAAATCTCAGCGGAACAGTCTCCTAAGCCTGAGAATGTTGTACAGTATGTACTGAAGCCCTGGGAGAGACTTGAAACCCTAGGAACCTTTGCCAAAGTAAACCACCTTGGTGCTCAAAAGGCCCACAAACAAGCCTAGAACAAAGGGGCTCATATCCACATATTTAAGCCAAGCAGTCGGGTACTACTGCTGCTCCTGAGTGCAGAGTCTAAGTTATTCACTTAAGAACCATATGAAGTAATCCACCTAGTCACTCTAGTAAACTATGAGATCAGGCAGCCTGACAAAAGGAAGCTAACTCAGATCTACCATATTAACTTTCTGACGCCCTCGAAGGAATGGGAGAGCTTATTTATCACTCTTTAGCCCCCTTAGCCTGAGCTGGGATCCCAAGTGCCCACCTCACTGGACTCAGACCCTATACAGCTAGAAGTAAACCTCCACCCATAGCAGAGGGCCTAAGTGAGAAGCCTAGTAAAAGCCTTCTCAATGGTGTTTGTCTTCTGGCCAGAGCAGATTCCTCTCATGCAATACTGTGTTTGAACAGAGCCTGGGCAACTTGTCTGGGTGAACCCACAGACACTCCCCCCAAAAATTCAGGATGCTATGAAATAAGAGATCCATGCCACGTTTGAAGCAGGAAGAATCCTGCAGCAGTTGGCAAAGTCTGGTTGTATTGCTCCCAAAACCAAACAGTACTATCTGGTTTTGCATAGATTTTGGAAAGGTCAATGCTTTCAAGTCAAAGCAAATTTGATGCTTACCCCATGCCCTGAGTGGATGAACTACTAGACCTACTGGATAAAGCCTGATATATTACAGATTCCACTCATGCCAGAATCACAGGAGAAAACTACCTTTACTGCACCGCTTATCGTATATCATTTTAGGACTATGCCCTTTGGCCTCCACAGTGCCCCAGTGGCATTCCAACAGCTCCTGAGTCAAGTTCTTCAACCACTTGGCTTGTATGTGGCAGCCTATGGAGATGTCATGATTATTGACAGCAGAGATTGGGAAGAACACATAGTACAAATTTTTACTGAATTTTGGCCATGCTGATGGCTGGGCTAACTGCATACTTAGCACGGTGTAAGATGAGAAAAGAAGAGGCCACCTACCTGGGATATACTTTGTGGAAGGGCCAGGTGTGGCCTTTCGTGGATGAAATCTAGGCCCTCGAAACGTGCTCTACTCAACCACAAAAGAAACAGAGGTTCAAAGATTCTTGGTGCTCGTGGGTTACTACCGATGATTCATGTCAAATAGCAGCTACCTTCACAGACCTAATTAAGGACAGTAGCCCCAAGAAGGTTCATGAGTCAAAAGCCTGCAAAAAGGTTTGTTAGAAGTTGAACGATCACCTATTCAAAGACCCTGTCCTGTTCAATCCTGACTGTCCAAAATGATTCACTTTACAAACCGATGCCTCAGAAGTGGGACTAGGCATGTTGTCCCAGGAAGCAAACAGTGTAACAACCTGTACTCTTTGTGAGCCGCAAACTATTCCCTCAGGAACGGGCATATTCTGTGAAAGAAAAGGAATGACTGGCTGTGAAATGGGCTGTTGAGTCTCTTTGATGTTCTCACGGGAAGTCCGTTTAAGCTTCTCACTGATCGTGTCCTTTTGGGATGGTTAAACACCATGAAAGTCACGAACCCCTAGCTTATGCACTGGTATGCGTCTCTTCAGCCTGTGCCTTCCAAATTCAGCTTAAAGTGGGAAAAGCTCACCAAATGCTAATTATTCCCTGCAACTTCTCCCCAGAAAAAAATCTTCTGGCCCTAGTTCCCTAGGTGCCATCCCCCATACAGGACAACAAGGTATTAAGGAACTCCTCTGGGCTCAGCAGCTGTGTCCTGCCACGCCTGCCAGGCATGTATAGGCTGGAGGAGGAGCTTAAAGGGGGAGCAGACCAGCTCACTTGTTGGCATATCAGGGAAGAGAACAAACCTTCAGCCCTCAGCGTCTGAGGAAAGGGCTTCACAGACATGGATTGCTCTGGAGTGATCTGACCAGAGGGTCAGGTTGAAGGAAGAGGCAGACCACAGAGGTGGAGTGGCTGTTAGCAGGAGACTCCCAATGGGAAGAGAGCTGCCATGCCATACCTAGGCACAAGGAGGAAGCAGCAGTGAGTCAACCCCAATTTCCCCATCTCCCCAATTTCCCAATACAATCTAGATCACCCTCATCTTCAGGAGGTGTAGGCCAGTAGAAGGTGAGAGCAGGCCACTGTACTCCTCTTCGACAACAATACAGATAAGTGAAAACACACAACTGTTGAAGGTAAGAGCTGCTGTTGGGTCTGCTAAGAAGCCATAAAATGTTTGGCTATTACTTACCTTGAGTCTCATCATTTTATAGAAAAAATAGATTGTGATTGTTACTTTGACACTATTCTGTAATACATTATGAGCAGGCCTGCAATAATTTGAAATGCATAAAGATATCTTTATATTTTTATAATAATAATAATAATTAATGGAGATATCCCATCTCCTAGAACTGGAAGGGACCTTGAAGGGTCATTGAGTCCAGCCCCCTGCCTTCACTAGCAGGACCAAGTACTGATTTTGCCCCAGATCCCTAAATGGCCCCCTTAAGGATTGAACTCACAACCCTGGGTTTAGCAGGCCAATGCTCAAACCACTGAGATATCCCTCCTACCCTCCCCCCCCCAACCTTTCTACATTAAGGTCTTGATTCAGCAAGGTCATATGCATAGCCTTAAAGTCCAGGCTAAATGAGTGCCTAATATGGGTATGTTGTAAGTAAATTAATGATTTTTTCCCCCCTAGCATTGTCAGTGAGTGGGGAGGGAAGAGGGGTGTTTCAGATAATTGAAGAGAATCAGGAATCTATGTGGTGTAAAATCAACCTGAACAATGAGAACATTTAAAGTTAATTTAATTTCACAAGGCTTTCTGTCAATATCTGGCTATAAAAAGGCAGAAGTTCAGCCAATGGTGAATTCTAAAGGCTTGAGCAGGAATGGCAGCTTCAGACTGATTGTGCTTGGGTCTGCAGGCAATTTTTAACGAACATTTAAGTCAGGCCTCTTCTTGGCAAATGGTCTTTGAGATTTCTGTGGTACAGTGAGAGAGGGATTTCTGTGGTCTGGACAGCACTGCAGGCTGCTAAAAGAATTCTCTGTTGGAAAAAGAAGAGCAAGGTCAGGCAGATATTGAGAGGAGTATGAGGGCTACTGAGAAGGTCAGGCTAGGGGTCTCCCACTGTGACAACCTGCAGAGAATCACACTGCTGGAAAAACCACTATGGTTCACATTAGAAAAATCTCACAGGAAAGCTTTTAAAAAGAGAGAGATAAGAAAAGTGAATGCTTTTTGGTACTCTTTTATCGCTTTTCTTACCAGATAACAGCATAAATCACTGTGAGATTCATTGAAGAATTGTGAACTGATAGCTACGATTTTACAGATCTAATTTTAGTTGCTTTCAGTTTGAATCTATGGTGTTTTGGGGGGTGGGGAGAGCTTTTCTAGCTATGTCTAATTAAACTAAAAATTGGATATCATCCTTACATGACAGAAGAAGCAGATAGTGATGAGTGAATAGAATAATTAAAAAAAAAATATTAGCAGGAATTTTTCCAGTTTAGGCAGATTAGTACAGTGGGAGCAGATGGATTCATTCCACCCCACAATAAAGAGAGAGAGAGACAGACTTAGGTATCATTTATTCAAACTGATAATACTATATATAACAATCAGCTCAAAAAGCGAAGTGATGTTTTTAGATCTGGAAAATATGCTGAAGACAGTTCAACTTGTATTATTGGGGAAAGAAGATTTCTAGAAATAAAGATATAAAATGGAAAGATATGGCTTATAACAATAACACCATTAGCTATGACAGAGTTCATTTGGACTGCTCTAGAGAAAGCAAAGTCAAAACTCATTGCAGACACTTTTGCAGTGCCTGTTCTTTATAGTGAAATGTTCTGTTAGGCTTTCATTTCGTATTCACCTTTTCTGTTCTCAGACATTTTCCATTCTCAGTGATCTCCACTTACAGGAGAGCAGAGATATGAATCCAGCTGTTAAGGTTACTGTTTGTGCTAGGTGCGGGTGCTGGGGCAGTGGGTGGGGGGGAAAAGAGCTGTGACCAAAGACTGATTTGTAATTATTTGGGTATAATGATAATGGAGTTTAAGATCTGTAATGTGTTCAAAGAGTTTTTTTCTCTGCCCGTTGAATCATATTTCTTTCTTAGAGGTCAGTTTGCTTCTACTAGCACTAAAATTACCCAGATAACAGCATGATGGATGACCTAATGAAGTGAGCATTCAGTAGGGGGAAAAAATAAATAATGCACATGATGAGGCAATGTGTTTAAAAAGAGATCCTGAGCAGCACTGGGGAATGTTGCTTTCACAGAAGATTTATTTTTTGTGAAGAAAAAAAAAATAAAGTGTAAGAAACAAATAAGAAGGGATCATATTCTCCACTACCCCTGTTTGCCTTAAGTTGGGGGATCTGGGGGGAACTTCTGTGTCTTTCTTGAAATTGAGTCCTAGCCTCTGAGTCCAGAGGGCTAGAATGAACATTTTAACAGATCCTTTTAGTATTCACTCCAGAGCTGTGATACAGGAGCTGAGCTTTAGGTTGATTTACCCAGGCTGTATAGATTTCAAGGCTTAGGACTCATAATAGCCTTCATGATTTGCTTATCCCTTTTGCAAGGCTGAAATTGGGGAAAGAAGGTTTTCCTAAAGTACAGTATTTTTTTCTACATTATGTACATGTTTTTGCCTGTCTGAGCATGGATTATGCCCATTGCCTTTTATTCAGCACCCTGATCGCAGAGCAGTCAAGACAGTTATTCCTGTTGTTGCTGATTTACTGTTACAGCTGCTTCCTTTTCATGTGATTTAATTTGAAGTTTCAGCCCACCAGGGGGCTAATAGTCCCACCTATGCAGCTTTAAGAGCTGGTGGTTGTTTTCCACCTGAATGTTATTTCCATTCCTATTCATAGACATTCTTTCTTCACATTCATCTGGCAACAGCAAGGCAGTGTTCCAGCAATCCTCTTCAGAGGGTAAAAACATGGAACAATTTGGATGGAAAAATTATAAATTAAAATCAGTCTGATCACTTTAAAATGTTCATGTTGTTGTTTTGGTGAATGCCAGCAACTGGAAAATAATGGCTAATGTCCTGTTTTTGTACCTCGTTTAAGATTTTTATTTATTTATTTAATGCTATTTTATTCATTTTTTCCATTGGTTGCACCATACATATGATTTTTTTTTTAAACAGGCAAGTAAACCTTTGCAATAGCTTAGCGTTGCTTGATGTGAAGTATATTGCTAAAAATATTAGCAACGTCTGTAAAACCAGTTGTGAGTGTGTATAATATATTTACTCACACTGTAAAACTCTAGAGACATTTGACTATAAAGTTATGCTTGCAAGTGTGATAACACCACTGTGATATGTAGGTACTTGTAATGGAATGTTAGTGGATGATGGCTACATAGCAGTGGAGAAACAACTGCAGATAGGTTAATCGAACTTTTTAATATCTGATATCAAACTTTTAAAGGTGGGCTGTGAACGTGTGCAGATGCTATTATGAAGGATGTTTTACAGGATTTTTTGTAAGTGCCTAACTGCATATTTGCATAGAGGACTGTGTTCCAATGGACATTTCAGTATTGTTGTCTGATAGTTTTGACTGTGTTGTGCATTATAAAGCATTGTTTATGTTGAACTGAAGTATGCTGGAGAAAATCATCTCAGTACTGCTTCATCAGGACGCTCACAAAACCAGAAGTCCATCTCATGAAGCTATCCCAGTGGGCAAAATAATAACTAGAACATTTTTGGTTTATATTGTAAATTGTTTTGGTTTTAAATAATAAATAGTTCTAAAACCTTTTTAAACAATCAGAGTTCAGTTTGACACTCAACACAGACTGTTGTACCTCTCTTTCAACATAGCGTGAGTTAGAGAGCAGTATTTTGCTTTTTCTGTTTGCATCATAGTCTTAACATTATTTAAATCAATGTTTTTGTTTGTATTTTCCAAATTAAAATGATTAAAAACATTTAAATTTTATGAGGCGTAGCTTCCTCTGCCAGTCCAGTTGGAGCCACTTTGAAACCACAGTCATGCGGCTTCTAATGGATGGAACTGTCGATGTGACTTTTCTTTTTCTTTTCTTTTCTTTGTTTTATTTCCTGTAGTAGAAGCTTAACTTTGTGCTGAGTTAATCATAGTCATCTAATTAACGCATCAGAAAATGTCCCCCCTTTTTAATTGACTTATTTCTTCAGCAGCTTCATTTCTGCATTATGAAAAGGTTGAGGTCAGGGGCAGACTTATAGTAGTGGCCCATATGAAGTCTTTTTCGTTTCAACTGTTGTTAAAGAGTGGCACAATCTTTACTCTCTTTGGGCAGGAGAATGTTGTTACCAGATTTCAGTGTTCAAGGGCAAGACTTTTTACAATACAAATCAACTACACTACTTCCTAAAACCTGATTGATGGAAAATAGAGTATTAACTGCCAGGAAACAGGTTTTTCAACACTACTATTTAGCCATCCTGCACTGACTACCCTTTTAATGGAATAATTTAATATGTCATTGCTAACAGTATAATTTAAAGAATGCAGCTTGTAATAGTTATTCCAGGTTACATGATAATCACCGCATTCAGCCATTGGCTTGTTAGAGCCTTAACTACCTTTGGCCTTTGCAGGCTGTTAACTAACCAGTCAGTCAGTTAACCGCTAGTAATGGTCATTAGCATGGACTGATTGCTTGAGCAGCATTGTTTGGCCTTTTTAATAAACTAGATAGCCTCAAAGATGGGAGTGCAGTAAAAGTTCAAATTGAGTTGCTTTAGAGGCAGCACAGTATTAATCATTGGCTGTGAATGTTAATCACTCCACAACAGTGATAATTTACAGCATTGTTGTAGCACTCTGGTGCTCATAAAATGAACTTAATAACCCACCACTACCCATGGGATGAGCCTCTTTTTTTCTGCAATTGAATACTCAGCCTGGCTGCATAATAGTCTTGTGAAATACTGCATTAAAAAGGGTGAGCAGCTGTATGATAAAATAAACAGCTCTAAAACAGATTTGTTAATTATCTCTTTCTTTTATTCACAGAGGGTGTTTGTGAGATATGGCTGACCAGCGAAGATACAGGGGCTTATGGCAGAGACATTGGCACAGACCTTCCTACACTTCTGTGGAAGCTGGTTGACGTTATTCCTGAGGGAGCTATGCTGAGACTTGGCATGACAAATCCTCCCTATATTTTAGAGCATCTGGAGGTAAGTAAAAAAGAGAATCATTTACATATTGACATAGATATTAACAAATCAAGTCAGTGTGGTATCCTGCGTAGAATGATAAGTGCTTCATTTAAGACTGTTAGTAACTTTTTGTAGTCACAGATTATAAAAAGGAAATTTGTAGAATTAGGCTTTAGATGTTAAACCATTTGTCTGTCATAGGAGATTGTCCAGTTAATCAAATATCCAAATCTTAGAGTGTGATAATATTATTGTGGACTCTAACTGAGCAACTTGAGGGTAGTGATGTTTGGATTTTGCTTTCATAATCAGCCCTTTCAATAGCTAGTAGAAGAGGTCATAGCAAACTATGGATCCTGAGTCAAAATCTTCCATCCCATTTGTGCCTCTCAGAAATGCACCCAGAAAAATTGTATCGCTCTTAGACTCAGCATTGTGTTCGTAAGATGGCAAACATCAGGATGAAGAATAAAAGTGAAAATATTGCCCTGTGAGTGTGCAGGGCTCCTATAGAGAGCAATGGGAACTTTAAAAGTTTAGTTAGAAAAGAACATTTTGTAACAAAATAAATCAGTGAATGCAGAGACAAGGTGTTGAAGAATGGATGTGAACTACAAATATACAAGTAGCAGGAATTGAGAGAATTCTCTAAAGAATTGGACCTGGTGGCAAAATCAGAGGGGTAGCCGTGTTAGTCTGGATCTGTAAAAAGCGACAAAGAGTCCTATGGCAGGTGCCACAGGACTCTTTGTCACTGGTGACAAAATGAATTTCCTGAATCTCTTATGAATTGATGATGGGAAAAACCTAACATAAGGGAGCAAAAGCAGTAACTTAAAAGTCTTCTGTAGTCTGTATCTCATCAATACCCAGATACAGCTACATATATATGAAAATAAATAGCAGATGAACATCCAGCACTACCTCAAATATTATAAATGAAGTATTTCCACTTGTGGTTCCTTAAAGCATTGAAGCCCATGTTTATTTAACATTGTTCCCAGTGAGCTCTTCAAAGTCCTGAGGAACAGAGAGTGAGCCTAACTGCCTTGATTTCTAAAGAAACTGTATACTAGTATGCAGGATCTTTCAAGAAGTGTCTGTTGCCACTAGAATATAAAGGGTTAGCTTTGTGGTCTAGGAACAATGGTGGCTATTGAAGCATGAAGGTCGATAGACATAACTGACAGATAAAGGTACACTCAGTTACTGTTTAAAATAATGAGTAAAGATGCTACTGTATCAATCAAAACAGGATAAGGTCTTCTGAGGAGCCTCAGCTGTCTAAGCATCATTTTGGGGATACACAAAAACTCTAGAATTAGAAGTTTCATCCTTCTTATGTGTACCATGCAAATGTGGAATAAGACCATAAAATGAGTCTGATTTGTTGGGCACCTCAAAGATCTGTTGTCAGTTTTTATAGGAGCTGGGATTTGCATTGTTGTTTCTGGCCTCAATCTTCCGCCCATAGTCACTTCTTGGTAGTTATGTGTATGCTGGTGATTGCCACCCACTCCAGAGGTAGATGTATTTAAGTGCTGATGTATGTACGGACGGTATATTCCCAGTTATCAGAATTTCCTTTGTCCAAAAATCCTAATTATTCGAATCCACATTGTGTCCCCCATATAGCTCTACAAATCACAAGTAATACATTCACATGAACTTCATGGTATACTACATTAACAAAAAATTCATGATACACCAGTGGAGCTGTGTACTCACTCAATGACTACAACATTGTGTCAACTTCAAAGTGCATCTTGCATAATTAGTTGTATTCACAGCAATATAGTAAGTGCTCCTCCCCCATCATGGAGACTAGGACATGGCTTCCCAGTGACCAGCGGGATCTCACCGACACCAGAATCAGCACTGAGGGTCCGCATCCAGCCACAGCCCGAGACAGGCAACCTGGGCACCAGGACAGTCACGGGGCAGCGTGCTGCGTAGGTGAGGGGCTGATGCACAGAGTGCCATCATTCCCAGTGTACTGTAAGCTTTACTGCCTCCCAGCCTGCAGCTAGATCCCAGATCAAAATACCACTTCTGTTTATCTGAACACCTAGTTATCTGAAGGATATTTGGCCATTTGGATAAATGAGGGTGTAATGTATAAGATTTTTGAAAAACTTTAGAATCCTCCAAGTTGAAATATTTCCATAAACATTTACATTACTTATGATATTATGATTGTATCTTTATTACAGTGTTTCAGATTTATTAAATCGGTTGATTTAATTTGCAGAAGCTATGGTCAACATACCATAGATTTAGAACATCAAACCTAATAATAAAAGCAATACATTTGATCGAAACAGATCAAAGTTATAATACTTCATATTTGTTTTTGGAACAAGCACAGTTTCTAAGAGTACACATTTAACATTCATCAGGCACGCTGATAACTTCTGGCTTACACATTCAGCTTGTAATGTGTTATGGGTGTGTAACTAGTAATGACTAAATGGTAGCAGGTCACTGTAGGTCAAATGCAGCGTTAGGCAGCATGTTAAGGCAGCTTTGCACACTCGTCAGCTTTACCCTAGGTATCCCTGGCAGGACGGTTCATTGTACATATCAGAGCTGGTAATTATAAAATATATAAATAAATGTTGATAAACGCAAAGTAAAAGACATTGGAGGGAAACATTTAAACTACTCCTATGCTTTACAGGTTCTAACTATATCACCTCAGGAAAGGTGACCTGAATGCCACTGTGGACAGCTCAATGAAGACTTCTAAACAATGTATCAGAAAAGTAAATAAGATGTTCAAATAAATAAGGAATGGGATGGAGAATAATTCAGAAAATAATATATTGCAATTTTATAAATTAGCAGTATGACTTCAGTATTGATCACTCCAGCTCAGAAAGGATATTACAGAATTGCAGCTGGATCAGAGAAAGGCGACAAAAATTATTAGGGCATGAAAAAAAATATTTTAGTAAGCGAAATTGAATAAGAGGGGATATGATAAAAGTATATAAAATAATGAATGTGATAAAGAAGGTAGGTTGGAAGTTTGTGTTCTCCTTATCCCAAAACAACAAGGGACACACAAATTAAGAAGTGGCAAATTCAGAACTGATAAAAGGAAGTACTTTTTCACACAACGTATAATTAAACTGGAATGTATTACCTCAAGATATTGAGACCAAAAACTTAGCAAGGTTCAAAAAGAAATCTGACATTTATATGTATAACAAGATATTCAAAGTTATCATAGTTAATACTACAAATTTTTGGAAGAGATCTTAAATCTCATGCTTCTGGATTTAAGGTAGTCTCTAAATACTAAGAGTTAGGAGGAGACCTGCTGTGGAGAAGCAGATGATTTTCTGACATCTACCTAGCCAGGGTTTCTTGAACAGTCTTTGAAGCATCTGGAGTTGGCTACTTTTGAAGATGGGATACCAAACTATCGAGACCACAATTCTGATCTAGTATGGCAATTCCTATCTTCCTGTGACATATTTTCAAGTACTTGCAGGGATGGGGGGAGAGAGGGGGTAAAAGTGCTTGCGCACTGTCTCGTTTTCTGAGGAAAAACATTGGTCTTAATGGAGAAAGATTCTTCCATCTATATATATTTCTCATGTGCTGAATTGCCACAAATAATGGGTATATAATTACCTAGATAGAATAAAAACGCACACTTGGTTTATATTTCAATTAAAGCTTGCATTCTTCTGTGTAAAATACGTTGACTTGTAATCCGTATGATTCAATTTAGCACTGACAAGGATTAAAAACAGCCTTTTCCAGTACTTCTGTAAAGCATCTTGTGACTGTGTGTTTTGGAGGCTTTTTTTTTTTTTTTTTTTGTGATTTCTGGTATCGGTTCAGGGAACCCAGCTCACTGTTCATCCTGATACAATTCCCTAGAGTTTATATGGGTCAGTTAACCTTGCTGCCAGGATACTTACCCTAATATTGTATCTCAATCTATCACTGCCACGTAGCAGATTGTTCACTTCCTGTTAAGCACTGTATTGATTATACAATTGCTTTATTGATTTATAAGACATCACACAGCTTGGCATTGTTTAGCTAGTGGATTTCTTTTGTTCGTGAGATTCAGGGATGTGGTATTGCTTATGATCCATAAGAATTATTTGAGGTTACAGAGTTAGAGATCCCGTAGTCACTTTGTTCCCTGTCTTTTGAATTCACTCTCAGACCACACCAAAAAATGTGCTAATTGCTGAAGCTCTAAATGCCATACAGTAATTATTTTTTTATTTGGTATTTTAAATCATGGATTTTGTGACATTATTTATTTTAGCATTGAGTGATGGGATTTTCATGTGGTGTGGGTGTGTGTGAATGACACAGAAGCCTTACTCAAAAACCTCCAGTTGGTTGCTGTGTCAATGGAGGTGCTTGAAGATTGAAGAGAATACAAAGTCCTTAGCCATTACCCAAGTTGAATACCCTTGTTGGCTGAAAAAGCTGAATGTTTGCTAATCCTGTGGCCTTGTCTTGACTAGGAAATAAGATGCTTTTTTCCCCAAGCCAGTTAGTTTGAGAATAAGAATATGTAAATATGTACACTTTACATAGTCAAAGTGCTAAGAAGTGATAGATTTTATTATTATTATTATTTATTATTTATTCAATGTGGACAAATGAAAGCTAGTATCACTGGAAGAAAATAAACTGGAAAGCAGATCTTCAATAAGAGGTAGAGAATAGGACGTCACTGAATTAATTTCTGTTTGAACTAGGAAAAACATCCAGTCTTGATTTAAAAATTGCCAGTGATGGAAAATCTATCACAACTCTTGGTAAGTTGTTCCAATAGTTCTATTACACTCAGTGTTAAAAAAATGGTCTTATTTCTAGTCTGAAGTTGTCTAGCCTCAAATTACAGAAATTCAATCTTATTATGCTGTTATCTACTAGATTGAAGAGCTCATTCTCAAAGTTTTGTTCCCCATGTAAGCATTTAGATTGTGACCAACTCACTCCTTAACCTTCTCTTTGTTAAACTAAACAGATTGAGCTACTGAAGTCTATTACAATAAGGCATGTTAGTAGTACAGAACCTCTAGCAAATGTCACAAAGATTGATGAATGAGATAAGGATAACATGACAAGAAGTCCTGTCTTAACCGAATTGACAGTGCTATAGCAAAGGGCATTATGCACTAAACTTTTGCCCTTCTGGGGTGGCCTAATCCCTTTTGACCCCTGAGCCCCCGATAGAAAGGTCCTCCTAACCTAGGTTTGGGGAACCAAGGAGATTTGCCTGGGGGAACCATTGGTTCAGCAAGCAGCATTACAGCCATCTTCTAAACATGCACTGGTGGAAGTGGCCACGTCACAGACATTGTTAAAAAAAACTTCTTATTCGCCTAAGAAGGTTGGAAGGTTTGAGGATGTGAACTTTTTTTTTTTTTTTTTTTTTTTTTAGTTGGCTAAGAAGCATCACAAATCTTTGAACTGAAAGCAAGTAGCTAGCTGGCTTCCTGAGCAAGATACTTATGCATTCCAGAAGCCAACCAGGATTCAGTTTAAAAGAAATAGAACAGTTGTCTCAGATGTGGATACACAATGACAGGCTGATTGGATTGACATGAGTGCCTTTGCAAAATACAACAGAGGTGATAAGTACATAACTATGCCTCTAAAGTGTGAGATTGAAAGACAAGATTGGTGGGGAGGTAACTAAAGCTTTTAAAACAATATTCATTAATGGGAAAGTGCCTCTGTCAAAGCTGCTTCCCCACTTTGAACTTTAGGGTACAAATGTGGGGGCCTGCATGAAAACTTCTAAGCTTAACTACCAGCTTAGATCTGGTCCATTGCCACCGCTCCCAAATGCTAATTCCCTTCCCTGGATAGCCCTGAGAGACCTTCACCAATTCCCTGGTGAATACAGATCCAAACCCCTTGGATCTTAAAACAAGGAGAAATTAACCATCCCCCTCCTTTCTCCCACCAACTCCTGGTGGATCAAGATCCAACCCCCTTGGATCTTAAAAACAGGGAAAAATCAATCAGGTTCTTAAAAAGAAGGCTTTTAATTAAAGAAAAAGGTAAAAATCATCTCTGTAAAATCAGGATGGGAAATAACTTTACAGGGTAATCAAACTTAAAGAGCCCAGAGGACCCCCCTCTAGCCTTAGGTTCAAAGTTACAGCAGACAGAGGTAAACACCCTAGCAAAAAGGTACATTTACAAGTTGAGAAAACAAAGATAAAAACTAACACGCCTTGCCTGGCTATTTACTTACAAGTTTGAAATATGAGAGACTTATTCAGAAAGGTTTGGAGAGCCTGGATTGATGTATGGTCCCTCTCAGTCCCAAGAGCGAACAACCCCCAAAACAAAGAGCACAAACAAAAGCCTTCCCCCCCCCCCACCAAGATTTGGAAGTATCTTGTCCCCTTATTGGTCCTTTGGGTCAGATGTCAGCCAGGTTACCTGTGCTTCTTAACCCTTTACAGGTAAAAGGATTTTGGAGTCTCTGGCCAGGAGGGATTTTATAGTATTGTACACAGGAGGGATGTTACCCTTCCCTTTATAGTTATGACAGCCTCAAAAGCTACAGATGAATTGAGATAAAAGAATTTTAAACAACGCTGAGGCCTGTAAAGGCAGCCATCTAGTCAGCCAGCAGCACAGGACCCAGGGGAGTTTGAGTGTAGATCTGTTGGAGGAGAAGGGAGGCAACCCCTGTTCCTTAGGGGCAGCAAGTCCGTTCTTGAGGGTGTGTATAATTGTTTACTTGTTTTTTAATTTGCAAAGTCTGGTAATGGGCGGTGAGAGAAGCAGAGCACTTGATCACAACTAAACCTTGATTAAGGGAGCAGAGCTTCTCTTATCAGGAAGCTTATAAAGGCAGCTAGCCAGCCAGCGAATAGATCTGAAAATAGGGAAGTTTGTAATGAGAGTTTGGGGGAGGTGGTTTTTTGTTTTGTTTTTCTTTCTTGACGGGAGCTTAGGAGTGAAGTCTATGACAATTACACAGGCAGCAGTGATAGTGACCTGAGGAACGGAAGAGACAATGAAGATGTTGAATGTGGACACTGTGAGATATACGTTACACTTGAGAGAAGGTACCTGGAAGATACTTCATTTGTATGAAGGCCCACCTGATGAATCTGGTGGAAAAGGAAATCCAAGGTTTGCAGCTGCAGCTAAAAATTATGGTTGAATTTCAAAGGGGAGGGAAGGAGAGAGGAAGCTGAAACGAAACCTCAGGATGTTCAGAGGCAAGCTGGACCAGAGAACTATGTGACTAGACTCCTGAATGAAGAAAGTGGCCAGTGGAAGCATGTGAATACAAGAATAAGGCAGAGGAAAAGACCAACTAGCAAAGGAGAAATAGAGACAAGGAATGGGTTTGATGAGTAGGAAAATGAAGGGGAGAGGCAGACAGTAACAGAAGATGGGAGAGTGATGAAGAAAATAGTGACTAGTCCTACAAGAGGAGAGGAAGAGACAGTGGAGATGGCCAGAGTTTGGACCCCCAGGAGCACAGAGGATGACTCGCAGAAGATTTTAAATGAGAACAGAAGACAAGAAGACTTGCAGCCAGAAAAAATAGAAGGGGAAAGGCCAGATAATTGCACCAACACCAGAAAGAGGCAGGTCTTGGTGGAAGGCTTTGGAATGTTGAACCACTGGGAAGCATTCACAGATAGAGAACTGTTCTCACGGTATGGGTTCCATGTGAGTAGGGAGCGAAACAGACTTCTGGGATGGAGGTTGGTACAACTAATTAAAATAACTTTAAACTGGGAATTCAGAGAAGGCAGCTGGAAGATGATCATGTAGTCTCCACTCCTGGTTCTAATATTGGGAGGAAAATCAAGTAAAAGAGGATACTGCAATGGAAAAAGGAACAATATTAGGGTAGGAGAATGGACAACACAAGGAAAGATAGTGCCAAAACCACCGACAGGAACAGTCAGGTAGGTACTATTGGGAGTAAAATGAATGTACCTAATTGGGTGAGAAATCTGGCTGAAGTCAAGCAGAAACAACTAAGGTGTTTGTATACCAATACAAGGAGACTGGTTAACAGAATGGAGGAACTAGAACTACTGGTGCAGGAAGGGAACTAGATATTATAAGGATAATGGAAACATGGTGTAATAGTAGTCATGACTGGAAAACAGATATTAAGAGTTATGTGGTATTCAGGAAAGACAAATAAAGGTAAAGGGCTTTATTGCTTCAGGCGAAACGATGAGGCAGAGCACGGGTGGATGGGCAGACCAACGGATGCTATTACTTTCAAAAGCTTTGGCTCCGGACATATAGCACATGTCTATAACCCTCAGTGGAATACAGATAGGAACCATACATCTGAAAGAACCTCCAGTTACAGGTAAGTAACCTCCTCTTACAGCACCAGAAGAAGCAAATACAGTAAACGGCCTCTCCAGATCTTTTGTGATCTGTGTTTGCCATTTCTCCAACTGTCTCGTATTTATACCCAAAAATGTTATTTTTGTTGACTGAGTCGATGTTTTAACCTTAATCTGAGTAGATAATGCTTTTTAATCACACTATGCAAAGAAGTTTTGGTTAATATAATTCAGGAGTCTGAAAGCCACAGTCTGTCAAATATCCTGTTGGCAGTCTGAGCACCTTTGCTTGACAAGTAATTTGCTCAATTTTATTTCTCTGTCTCTCAAACATTTATTTTTGTTAGGTTTTCTGTAAAGGCCTTCAAAATCAAGTTTAAATGTACATCTGGCTATTTGCCCATTTGTGTATGCACACACCCATGTGTTTATGCTTTAAAAAGTAAGAGAACCATATGAAAATGCCTTTAAGTGGAGACCAGTCTGAGGGCTTGTGTATACCTAGTGCTGTTTTCTCTACACTTTTATATTAACAGAATTATCCTGCGTCTTTGTTTGACTGTCAAAATAAAATACAGTTTCTAGACTCTTACCTTTAATCTTCATCAAATTAAACTACGGGGTTATGCGTTTGATTGCTTCTTTAGACCAAGGACATTGCACCCACCTGGGGCTCCTTGCATCTCTCAATTCCTATAAGCTCCCCTGTGTGCCATCTCCTGTGTTTCAGGGACTCAAGCTGTGTCTACACTACAGCCTATGTCGGTAAAACTTATGTTGCTCCAGGGTGTGAATATTCCACTCCCCGGAGCGACATAAATTACACTGACATACGTACCCATGGGCACAGCGCTGTCANTTTGGGTCAGATGTCAGCCAGGTTACCTGTGCTTCTTAACCCTTTACAGGTAAAAGGATTTTGGAGTCTCTGGCCAGGAGGGATTTTATAGTATTGTACACAGGAGGGGTGTTACCCTTCCCTTTATAGTTATGACAGCCTCAAAAGCTACAGATGAATTAGGATAAAAGAATTTTAAACAACGCTGAGGCCTGTAAAGGCAGCCATCTAGTCAGCCAGCAGCACAGGACCCAGGGGAGTTTGAGTGTAGATCTGTTGGAGGAGAAGGGAGGCAACCCCTGTTCCTTAGGGGCAGCAAGTCCGTTCTTGAGGGTCTGTATAATTGTTTACTTGTTTTTTAATTTGCAAAGTCTGGTAGTGGGCGGTGGGAGAAGCAGAGCACTTGATCACAACTAAACCTTGATTAAGGGAGCAGAGCTTCTCTTATCAGGAAGCTTATAAAGGCAGCTAGCCAGCCAGCGAATAGATCTGAAAATAGGGAAGTTTGTAACGAGAGTTTGGGGGAGGTGGTTTTTTGTTTTGTTTTTCTTTCTTGACGGGAGCTTAGGAGTGAAGTCTATGACAATTACACAGGCAGCAGTGGTAGTGACCTGAGGAACGGAAGAGACAATGAAGATGTTGAATGTGGACACTGTGAGATATACGTTACACTTGAGAGAAGGTACCTGGAAGATACTTCATTTGTATGAAGGGCCACCTGATGAATCTGGTGGAAAAGGAAATCCAAGGTTTGCAGCTGCAGCTAAAAATTATGGTTGAATTTCAAAGGGGAGGGAAGGAGAGAGGAAGCTGAAACGAAACCTCAGGATGTTCAGAGGCAAGCTGGACCAGAGAACTATGTGACTAGACTCCTGAATGAAGAAAGTGGCCAGTGGAAGCATGTGAATACAAGAATAAGGCAGAGGAAAAGACCAACTAGCAAAGGAGAAATAGAGACAAGGAATGGGTTTGATGAGTAGGAAAATGAAGGGGAGAGGGAGGCAGTAACAGAAGATGGGAGAGTGATGAAGAAAATAGTGACTAGTCCTACAAGAGGAGAGGAAGAGACAGTGGAGATGGCCAGAGTTTGGACCCCCAGGAGCACAGAGGATGACTCGCAGAAGATTTTAAATGAGAACAGAAGACAAGAAGACTTGCAGCCAGAAAAAATAGAAGGGGAAAGGCCAGATAATTGCACCAACACCAGAAAGAGGCAGGTCTTGGTGGAAGGCTTTGGAATGTTGAACCACTAGGAAGCATTCACAGATAGAGAACTGTTCTCACGGTATGGGTTCCATGTGAGTAGGGAGCGAAACAGACTTCTGGGATGGAGGTTGGTACAACTAATTAAAATAACTTTAAACTGGGAATTCAGAGAAGGCAGCTGGAAGATGATCATGTAGTCTCCACTCCTGGTTCTAATATTGGGAGGAAAATCAAGTAAAAGAGGATACTGCAATGGAAAAAGGAACAATATTGGGGTAGGAGAATGGACAACACAAGGAAAGATAGTGCCAAAACCACCGACAGGAACAGTCAGGTAGGTAATATTGGGAGTAAAATGAATGTACCTAATTGGGTGAGAAATCTGGGTGAAGTCAAGCAGAAACAACTAAGGTGTTTATATACCAATACAAGGAGACTGGATAACAGAATGGAGGAACTAGAACTACTGGTGCAGGAAGTGAACTAGATATAAGGATAATGGAAACATGGTGTAATAGTAGTCATGACTGGAAAACAGATATTAAGAGTTATGTGGTATTCAGGAAAGACAAATAAAGGTAAAGGGCTTTATTGCTTCAGGCGAAACGATGAGGCAGAGCACGGGTGGATGGGCAGACCAACGGATGCTATTACTTTCAAAAGCTTTGGCTCCGGACATATAGCACATGTCTATAACCCTCAGTGGAATACAGATAGGAACCATACATCTGAAAGAACCTCCAGTTACAGGTAAGTAACCTCCTCTTACAGCACCAGAAGAAGCAAATACAGTAAACGGCCTCTCCAGATCTTTTGTGATCTATGTTTGCCATTTCTCCAACTGTCTTGTATTTATACCCAAAAATGTTATTTTGTTGACTGAGTCGATGTTTTAACCTTAATCTGAGTAGATAATGCTTTTTAATCACACTATGCAAAGAAGTTTTGGTTAATATAATTCAGGAGTCTGAAAGCCACAGTCTGTCAAATATCCTGTTGGCAGTCTGAGCACCTTTGCTTGACAAGTAATTTGCTCAATTTTATTTCTCTGTCTCTCAAACATTTATTTTTGTTAGGTTTTCTGTAAAGGCCTTCAAAATCAAGTTTAAATGTACATCTGGCTATTTGCCCATTTGTGTATGCACACACCCATGTGTTTATGCTTTAAAAAGTAAGAGAACCATATGAAAATGCCTTTAAGTGGAGACCAGTCTGAGGGCTTGTGTATACCTAGTGCTGTTTTCTCTACACTTTTATATTAACAGAATTATCCTGCGTCTTTGTTTGACTGTCAAAATAAAATACAGTTTCTAGACTCTTACCTTTAATCTTCATCAAATTAAACTACAGGGTTATGCGTTTGATTGCTTCTTTAGACCAAGGACATTGCACCCACCTCTGGGGCTCCTTGCATCTCTCAATTCCTATAAGCTCCCCTGTGTGCCATCTCCTGTGTTTCAGGGACTCAAGCTGTGTCTACACTACAGCCTATGTCGGTAAAACTTATGTTGCTCCAGGGTGTGAATATTCCACTCCCCGGAGCGACATAAATTACACTGACATACGTACCCATGTGCACAGCGCTGTCAGAGAGCTTATCCCGCTGACATAGCTTCTGGCGGAGGTGGGCTTTTATGCCCATGGGAGAGTTTTCTCCCGTCAGCATAGTGTCTTCATCAGACACACTGCAACGGTGCAGCTGTGCCACTGGAGTGCTGTACATATAGACGTGCCCTCACTGCAACCCCCCACTCTTCTCTAATGCCAGGACCTCTATGTGCCCTTGTTCTCTCGCTCTGTGCACCAGGGGCTTCGTGTGCTGTCTCCCCAATGCCACCACTCTCCTTGATACCAAGGTCCCTCATTCCCCACACCCCCCTCCAGGGAATCTGTGTGCCCCCATTCTTCGTTCCTCCTATGCCAGGGGTTGTGTGTATGTCAGTGAAAATGAGGTAGTATCAGAGTCTAAAATAGGGAAAGAACAAATCAAAAATTTCTTTGGCAAGTTAGATGTCTTCAAATCACGAGGGCCTGATGAAATGCATCCTAGAATACTCACGGAGCTGACTGAGGCGATATCTGAGCCATTATCTTTAAAAAGTCATGGAAGCCGGGAGACATTCCAGAAGACTGGAAAAGGGCAAATATAGTGACCATCTATAAAAAGGGAAATAAGGACAACCTGGGAAATTACAGACCAGTCAGCTTAACTTCTGAACCCGGAAAGATAACGGAGCAAATAATTAAGCAATCAATTTGCAAACACCTAGAAGATAATAAGGTGATAAAATAACAGCATGGATTTGTCAAGAATAAATCATGTCAAACCAACTCGATAGCTTTCTTTGACAGTGTAACAAGCCTTGTGGATAGGGGGGAAGCTGTAGATGTGATATATCTTGACTTTAGTAAGGCTTTTGATACTGTCTCACATGACCTTCTCATAAACAAACTAAGGAAATACAACCTAGCTGGAGCTACTATAAGGTGGGTGCACAGCTGGTTGGAAAATCATTCCCAGAGAGTAGTTATCAGTGCCTCACTGTCATGCTGGAAGGGCATAACAAGTGGGGTCCCGCAGCGATCGGTTCTGGGTCCAGTTCTGTTCAATATCTTCATCAGTGATTTAGATAATGGCATAGAGAGTACACTTATAAAGTTTGTGGATGATACCAAACTGGGAGGAGTTGCAAGTGTTTTGGAGGATAGGATTAAAATTCAAATTGATCTGGACAAACTGGAGAAATGGTTTGAAGTAAATAGGATGAAATTCAATAAGGACAAATGCAAAGTACTCCACTTAGGAAGGAACAATCAGTTGCACATGCAAAATGGGAAATGACTGCCTAGAAAGGAGTATTGTGGAAAGGTATTGGGGGTCATAGTGGATCACAAGCTAAATAGGAGTCAACAGTGTAACGCGGTCACAAAAAAAGCAAACATCATTCTGGGATGTATTAGCAGGAGTATTGTAAGAAGAGACAAGAAGTAATTCTTCCGCTCTACTCCTTGCTGATTAGGCCTCAACTGGAGTATTGTGTCCAGTTCTGGGCACATTTCATGAAAGATGTGGACAAATTGGAAAAAGTCCAGAGAAGAGCAACAAAAATGATTCAGGGTCTAGAAACATGACCTCTGAGGGAAGATTGAAAAAATTGGGTTTGTTTAATCTGGAAAAGAGAAGACTGAGAGGGGACATAAGTTTTCAAGTACATAAAAGGTTGTTACAAGGAGGAGGGAGAAAAATTGTTGTTCTTAACCTCTGAGGATAGAACAAGAAGAAATGGGGGCTTAAAGTGCAGCAAGGGAGGTTTAGGTTGGACATTAGGAAAAACTTCCTAACTGTCAGAGTGGTTAAGCATTGGAATAAACTGCCTAGGGAGGTTGTGGAATCTCCATCATTGGGGATTTTTAAGAGCAGGTTGGACAAACACCTGTCAGGGATGGTCGAGATACTTAGTCCTGCCTTGAGTACAAGGGACTGGCCTAGATGACCTCTCAAGGTCCCTTCCAGTTCTATGATTCTATCCCCTGACCCCTCATTCTCTCTCCACTCATGCCAGGAGCTTGGTGTGTGCCCCATTCCCTCCATGGCTCCCCATTTCTCCCCTTCCCCCCACCATTCTCATATTTCTTTTCCCTTCAGGATGTCAGCTTTTTAAAACTATATTGGGAAGATAGGCAGAACTAAAATAAGAGGTATTGTTGTGCTGGAATATATTAATGGCTGCCATCAGATGGTTCATTGATCTATAGAAATTACAGAGGTGGTTGAAGGTGATGGCTCTGCTAACCACATGCCAGGGGTTCTGTATGTCCCGCATTTTCCCCTTTCAGTTTTTCTGATTTTCATCAAAGTCGATAGGATTCTGGACATTGATGCCTAGAATATTCCCAGAAATTTTTGAATTGATTAGATGCGGTATTCAAAACTAATTACAGACAAATAGAGAAATGCTATTGAGTTGACTGTTACACCTCACTTCGTTTGTGCAGTTAGGATCACAGTAGCATGAAAAACAGACAGTGTTGTATGTGCAACACCCTAGCTAAGTGTTGTGTTCCCTTCTGATGACTGCCCCACAGAGTGGGTAATAATGTATTACCACTACCAGCAGTAATGGGGTTACTCCTTTTAGCTTTTGTGCTAAAGGCCTGTGCTTTTGCTGCTGAGGTTTAAGGTGGGGAGTCTGGGTCATTACAGATAGTATCTATTTCAGAAGGTTGTTCTTAACTGGAATCTAGCTATTTAAAATCTTTCCTAAGAAATGTTGCTGGGTTTCTTGCTGTTAGAATCTGTTGAACAGAATTAGTTATGATAATCTAATTCTGTGTCAGACAGGAACATCAGGCAACTTAGCAACACAGACTAAAAGGCTTTAAAATAGCAAACTGTTTTTAATTCTGTAGCAATACATTTATAAGCAATTACTATAGGTAATATTTATTTATTTATTTATTTATTATTGTACATGATATAGCAGTGAAATAATTGGTTGTGCGTGACCACAGGTGTGCTCTCCAAACACAACGTATTGGAACATTTTGTTTGGAAATGGCAGCTTGATTCCAGGAGACTCTGGCAAGAATGCTCTTTTTCAATGATTTTAAGAGCATTTTGTTTTTAGACTAAGGGCTGGTCTACACTGGGGGGGCGGGGTGGGGGGGATCGATCCAAGATACGCAACTTCAGCTACACGAATAGCGTAGCTGAAGTCAAAGTATCTTGGATCGAATTACCTGGGGTCCACACGGCGCGGGATCAACGGCCGCAGCTGCCCCGTCAACTGCGCTACCACTGCTCGCTCTGGTGGAGTTCCGGAGTCGACGGTGAGCGCGTTCGGGGATTGATATATCGCGTCTTAATGAGACGCGATATATTGATCCCGGATAAATTGATTGCTACCCGCCGATACGGCAGGTAGTGAAGACGTACCCTATGTATGAGTAATACTGGATTTCATATTTGCAAGCAGATGTAGGCCTAATTAATGAAGTTATTTAATTTAGAAAGCGTCATAAAAGTATTCTGCTAACCCTGCCACAACATTTCAGGGTCCCTTACTCAAAAGTGCCTTTAGATTGTATGGTTGAATGTGAATTTTGTGAGGAAGGAATTATTGATAGTTTTTAGAGGTTCATCCTTGAATCTCTTTAGGGATTGGCAAAACCCAGCATAACTTGTCATAATATGGAATCAGTGTTACTGGATTGTTCCTTACACTAAGGATATGTCTACACTATGAAATTAGGTCCATTTAATAGAAGTCGATTTTTTAGAAATCGATTTGATACAGTCGATTGTGTGTGTCCCCACTAAGCGCATTAAGTCGGTGGAGTGCGTCCACAGTACTGAGGCTAGCGTCGACTTTAGGAGTGTTGCACTGTGGGTAGCTATCCCACAGTTCCTGCAGTCTCCGCCGCCCATTGGAATTCTGGGTTGAGCTCCCAATGCCTGATGGGGCAAAAACATTGTTGCGGGTGTTTCTGGGTACATGTCATCAGGCCCCCCACACTCTGTGAAAGCAATGGCAAACGATCGTTTCTTGCTTTTTTTCCCTGGGTTACCCATACAGACGGCATACCACGGCAAGCATGGAGCCCGCTCAGCTCACTGTCACCGTATGTCTTCTGGGTGCTGCTGGCAGACGCAGTACTGCAGTGCTACACAGCAGCATCTCTTTGCCTTGCCTTGCCGGCGGCAGACGGTGCAATATGACTGTTAACCATCATTGTCGTCTCGTGGGTGCTCTGGCCGACCTCAGTGAGGTCGGTCGGGGGTCTCTGGGCAGACATGGGTGCTCCTGGCCAACCTCGGTGAGGTCGGTCGGTGGCGCCTGGACAAAAATGGGAATGACTCCAGGTCATTCTCTTAGTTAAGTTTCGTCTAATGGAGATTCAGTCCTGCCTGGAATATCATGCCAGCTGGAGGCTTCTGCCTCAGGCTGCTCTCCCAGCCGGCAGCACCATACAATCACACCTACCCCAGCCTACCCCTTGCTCCCATGGCTCATGAAGCCTGGACAGTAGTAAGGAGCACTTGAACTATAGGCTGAACAAGTGCAGAATGGTGGCAGAATGTGCCTTTGGACGTTTAAAAGCTCGCTGGCACTGTTTGCTGACTAGGCTGTTTGCGATTGGATTAGAAGAGCACAGCAAGGCGTGCTGTGCATCACAGAGGCTTTGAAAACCAGTTTCATGACTGGCCAGGCTTTGGTGTGACAGTTGTGTGTGTTTCTCCTTGATGAAAACCTGTCCCCTTTGTTGATTTTAATTCCTGTAAGCCACGTCATCAGTCGCCCCTCCCTCCATGAGAGCAACGGCAGACAATCGTTTCGTGCCTTTTTTCTGTGCAGACGCCATACCACGGCAAGCATGGAGCCTGCTCAGATCACCGCGGCAGTTATGAGCACTGTAAACACCACACGCATTATCCTGCAGTATGTGCAGCACTGGAAATGTCAATAGCAGGCGAGGAGGTGACGGCAGTGCGGTGACGAGAATGATGAGGAAATGGACACACAAGTTCTCTCAAAGCACGGGCTGTGGCAATTTGGACATCATGGTGCTAATGGGGCAGGTTCATGCCGTGGAACACAGATTCTGGGCCCGGGAAACAAGCACAGACTGGTGGGACCACATAGTGTTGCAGGTCTGGGATGATTCCCAGTGGCTGCGAAACTTTAGCATGCGTAAGGGCACTTCCATGGAACTTTGTGACTTGCTTTCCCCCGCCCTGAAGCTCAAGAATACCAAGATGAGAGCAGCCTTCGTAGTTCACAAGTGAGTGGCGATAGCCCTCTGGAAGCTTGCAATGTCAGACAGCTACCGGTCAGTCGGGAATCAATTTGGAGTGGGCAAATCTACTGAGGGGGCTGCTGTGATCCAAGTAGCCAACGCGATCACTGAGCTGCTGCTATCAAGGGTAGTGACTCTGGGAAATGTGCAGGTCATAGTGGATGGCTTTGCTGCAATGGGATTCCCTAATTGTGGTGGGGCGATAGACGGAACGCATATCCCTATCTTGGGACCGGATCACCAAAGTAGCTAGTACATAAACCGAAAGGGGTATTTTTCAATGGTGTTGCAAGCACAGGTGGATCACAAGGAACGTTTAACCAACATCAATGTGGGATGGCCGGGAAAGGTACATGACGCTCGCATCTTTAGGAACTCTGGTCTGTGTGAAAGGCTGCAGCAAGGGACTTACTTTCCAGACCAGAAAATAACCGTTGGGGGTGTTGAAATGCCTATAGTTATCCTTGGGGACCCAGCCTACCCCTTAATGCCATGGCTCATGAAGCCGTACACAGGCACCCTGGACAGTAGTCAGGAGCTGCTCAACTATAGACTGAGCAAGTGCAGAATGGCGGTGAAATGTGCATTTGGACATTTAAAAGCTCGCTGGCGCAGTTTACTGACTCAGACCTCAGCGAAACCAATATTCCCATCGTTATTACTGTTTGCTGTGGGCTCCACAATATCTGTGAGAGTAAGGGGGAGACGTTTATGGCAGGGTGGGAGGTTGAGGCAAATCGCCTGGCCGCTGATTACGCGCAGCCAGACACCAGGGCGGATAGAAGAGCACAGCAGGGTGCGCTGCACATCAGAGAAGCTTTGAAAACCAGTTTCATGACTGTCCAGGCTACGGTGTGAAAGTTCTGCTTGTTTCTCCTTGATGAAAACCCACCTCCTTGGTTCACTCTACTTCCATGTAAGCCAACCGCCCTCCCCCCTTTGATCTCCACTTGCAGAGGCAATAAAGTCATTGTTGTTTCAAATTCATGCATTCTTTATTAATTCGTCACACAAATGGGGGAATAACTGCCAAGGTAGCCTGGGAGGGGGGGGAGGAGGGAAGCACCAGGTGGGGTGGCGGACGAGTGGGGTAGGGAAGGACAAGGCAACACTGCACTTCAAAACTTATTGAAGTTCTTTCTATTGCTTGGGCAGTCCTCTGGGGTGGAGTGGTTGGGTGGCCGGAGGCCCCCCCACCGCGTTCTTGGGCGTCTGGATGAGGAGGCTATGGAACTTGGAGAGGAGGGCGGTTGGTTACACAGGGGCTGCAGCTGCCTTTCCTGCACCTCAACAATATGCCGGAGAATATCAGTTTGATCCTCCAGTAACCTAAGCATTGCTTCCTGCCTCCTCTTATCACGCTGACGCCACCAATCATCTTGATCCCGCCACCTGTCCTCATGCGTCCCTCCTGTCCTTGCGTTCATTTTGTGCTTTCCTGGACTCTGACATTGTCTGCCTCCATGCATTTTGCGGAGCTCTTTCACTGTGGGAGAACTACATGAAGTCAGAGAACATTTCGTCACAAGTACGTTTTTTTTTTGCCTTCTAATCTTCACTAGCCTCTGGGATGGAGATGATACGGGGAGCGTTGAAACATTTGCAGCTGCAGGAGGAAAAAGAGGGAGAGTAGTATTTAAAAAGACACAATTTAGAGAACAGCGGGTAGACTCTTTCATGGTGAACCAAGCTGTTAACATTACACAGCACATGTGCTTTCTTTACAAGGTCGCATTTTGCTTCTTATATTGAGGGCCTGCCGGTTTGGTGTGTGAGATCACACACGCAGGGCCGGCGGGCAACAGAATTCGGCTTGCAGGCAGACATGGTAAGCCACAGTATTTTGGCTTCTTTAACCTTCATAACATGTGGGGATGGTTTCAAACAGCAGTGCTCTCATTTCCCATACCAAGCACCTGTTGGGCTGGCCATTTAAAATGGGTTGGCCATTTAAAAAGAGGGGCAGCGGTTTTCGGGTTAACATGCAGCACAACTAAAACCCCATACGCATACCCAATTCTTTGGGATGATAGCTGCACTCCTCCCCCCACCGCGTGGCTAACAGCGGGGATGATTTCTGTTCAGCCACAGGCAAACAGCCCAGCGGGAACGGCCACCTATGAATGTCCCCTTAATAAAATTCCCCTATTTCAACCAGGTCACCAGGAATGATATCAATCTCCTGAGGATAACAGAGAGATAAAGAACGGATGTTGCTTGAATGCCAGCAAACACCGGGACCATAAGCTGCCATGCTTTGTTATGTAATGATTCCAGACTACGTGCTACTGGCCTGGCGTGGTAATGGAGGACGGAATAAGGCTGCCCTCCCCAGAAACCTTTTGCAAAGGCTTTGGGAGTACATCCAGGAGAGCTTCACTGAGATGACCCTGGAGGATTTCCACTCCATCCCCATACATGTTACCAGACTTTTCCAGTAGCTGTACTGGCCCCCAATGCATCCCAATTCTTCAGGGCAAATTAATCATTAAGCAAGCTTGCTTTTAAACCATGTATTATATTTACAAAGGTAAATATAGCTGTGCGCTATCTTCAACCACCTCCTCCTCATCATCTTCCTCGTCCCCAAAATCTGCATCCCTGTTGCTTGAGAATCCATTGACGGAGTCCACACACAGGGCTCGGGTAGTTGTAGGGGCACCCTAGAATGGCATGCAGCTCACCATAGAAGCGGCGTTTCTGGGGCTCTGACCCGGAGCGGCCGTTTGCCTCTCTGGTTCTTTGGTAGGCTTGCCTGAGCTCCTTAAGTTTCACGTGGCACGGCTGCAGGTCCCTGTTATAGCCTCTGTCCTTCATGCCCTTGGAGATTGTTTCCAGTATTCTGGCATTTCGTCTTATGGCCCGGATTCGTGTCCCCATACAGCGATCAGATCCAGTACCTCCCGTTTGGTCCATACTGGAACTCTTTTGCGATTCTGGGACTCCATGGCCACCTGTGCTGATCAGCTCGCCACACTAGCCAAACAGGAAATGAAATTCAAAAGTTCGTGGGGCTTTTCCTGTCTACCTGGCCAGTGCATCTGAGTTGAGAGTGCTGTCCAGAGCGGTCACAATGGAGCACTCTGGGATAGCTCCCGGAGGCCAATACCATCGAATTGCGTCCACACTACCCCAAATTCGACTGGGCAGGGTCGATTTCAGCGCTAATCCCCTCGTCGGGGATGAGTACAGAAATCGATTTTAAGAGCCCTTTAAGTCGACAAAAATGGCTTAGTCGTGTGGATGGGTGCAGGGTTAAATCGATCTAATACTTGTAGTGTAGACCAGGGCTAAGTATAAGGAATATCATGGTAATGTTAATTAAGCAAAATTTAAAATTGTTCGTGATCAGGAGTGAAATAGGTCTTGTACATGGGGAAATTTACAGATATACTGGTATAGTTTTGCTGGTGTGGCTTCCTATGTAGACACTCTTATTCTGAAAAAAATGCACGCAGATGGGGAGTTACACCAGTATAATTTTATCAGAAAATTTCCTTCTGTAGACAGGCCCTTAATCTCATTTCAGTTGTCATCAGATTTTCAAGTTAACATTCCACTGAAATAAATATTTCAAATCTCTTAGAGCTACTGTTTCAGGCTGTCAGTCTGCAGACTTAGGAAAACAATACTATATCTGTTCACACGCCAATCTTATTTAGAAGAATATTGAAACCATAAAGGATAGAAACTTTATTTGTTTTTGTTTCTGAGTCTGTGGTTATTTTTTTATGAAAAAGTAAATTTTGGTGCACAATTTTGCAGCAAATTCTTTAGCTGTGGTAATCAGATGGGGCCGTAGCAATAGTTCCAGATTCAGTTTTTTACAATTTTTCTGAATTAAAATAGGCACATGTGGGTATGTATTTGAAATAAAAAGGATTTTAGTTTCTACCCCCCCTCAAATAAAAGTTGGTTGCCCAAAAATTGAGATGTCACCTCTGAAATTGTGTGCTGTACGTTTATTATGCCTCACTTTCCCAGTGTGTGGTGTAGAGATATCAACACCTGCCTTACAGGAGTGTTGAGAATTAATAAATTAAATATAAACAATGTTGAGATCTTCTGGCAAAAGACACTATAAAAGTATTATTTTTCATAGTGGCTATTTTGGCTGCAAAATTAGCCATAACGATACATCTTGATGTATCTCTTGTCTGCTGAAAACAGAGGAATTCCTCATTTCTTTTCATGGCCCTCTTATTTCTTAATGTTTCAGTGACCTTTGATATAAAATGAAGTTTATTTGTGCTTTCCATCACGCTTCCTGTCTTGCCAATGGGTATACCAAAGACACGGTGCTTACAGATTTTCTGTGTGGTGTAAATGGAATGGAATGTAATCGAATCACTGTTTCCTCTGAGGTCATGACTTCACCTAAATTCATGAAAAATGTATGTATATACACGAGAGAGAAAAAGAGGGAGAGAATTCAGTCTTAAATGATCATTTAAGATTCCAACAAACAATGGCAGTTTAACAGAGAGAGTCTGTTAATAAAGGTGGAACAGTAATGAGATTAATAGTTCTTACCCCCACTATACTATCCAAGAGGTTCCACTGACTTCAATCAGAGTGACTTGAGTGGGGCTCTTTTTGAAAATCTGATAAACATTCTGGCTTGTCAGAGAGGCTTCAGTACACGACCTTTCACAGAAACTGTCACATTTATTCAGTAAATTTCTGTCAAGAAAAGAGGCTCAGAGTAGAGAAATTTCTTAATAAACATTCTTTCTTTCGACGTAGAGCTAACCCAGATAGGTTCCTAATATCGTACTTCATTAAGAGCCTTACCAAACAAGTTGGTTACATTTCATAGTAATTTTCATTCCATTTTGAACTCTAATATTTGCTTGTCATTAATCCTCTCTCTCTCTCCTGTTTGGCATTTTAACACACTCAGCATTTTCTTATCTATAGCAAATCAGGTTTTTACCAATGTTATATAGTCGTTTTCTTTGCTTTCATTATCAGGCTTCAGTGTACGCTGTTTGAACATAAGTTGTTGTTTTATCACTTCTGTACACCTTATGAATTGCTCCCAAAGGGATTTTTATCTGTTTCTGGAAATCAACACATCCCAGCTAACTGGGGCGGCTCTAGGCGCCAGCAAAGCAAGCACGTGCTTGGGGCAGTCCATTTGCAGGGGCGGCAGGGATCCAGCATGGGAGCTGAGAACCAGCAGGGGGCCCTGGGAGCTGTAGTTCCTTGGTTAGCTCCCTGCCTATGGAGCCAGCCCTGCAGCAGGGAAAGAACTACATTTCCCAGCATTCCCTTGGCCACTACCAACAGGAAAAAGGGGGAGGGAGGGAGATAGCTGAGACCTCATGCTGCAGTGAATGGAGAGCTGCACTGTGAAGGTAGGGATACCATATTTTAACATTCAAAAAACAGGACACTCCACGGGGAGGGACGGTAGCCCCACCTTGCCCCTATCCACTCCCTCTGACTGCCTCGCACAGAAACTTTGTATATACTCCTATCTACTTAGAAAAGAATCCTCAAGATGTGATGATAAGGCCAAATCTCCATCCAGAATTCATGAAGTATTCTGTAAGGCTTGGTTAGCAGTACATGAAGGAAATAGACTTCTTCATGTACAAAACCCATCAACTGTGCATGTAAGTGAAGGATTACATCAATGATAGTTTACAAAAAGTGCTCACACAGGTTGGAGGCTGCATTGAGGCCTTATTGAAAATTGGTCCCTAAGTTGCCATGTTGGTCCCTAGTTGGCCCCCAATGACTGTTCTTTTCAAAGATGCATGTGCCTCTGTTTTAAACAATAGTCAAAGTTTTTGCTGTATTTTCCTATTCAGAATTTCACAGAATTTCCAGTATACAGATGGTCTTTCCATTGACAACTGAATCGTAGCAGTACTACGGTTTGTGTCTGAGGGTAGGTCTATACTTACCTCCGGGTCCGGCGGTAAGCAATCGATCCTCCGGGATCGATCCTGGAAGTGCTCGCTGTCGACGCCGGTACTCCTGGTCCGTGAGAGGAGTACGCGGAGTCGACGGGGGAGCCTGCCTGTCGCGTCTGGACCCACCGTAAGTTCGAACTACGTTAGTTCGTAAGTTACTTCGACTTCAGCTACGTTATTCACATAGCTGAAGTTGCATATCTTAGTTCGAAGTGGGGGGTTAGTGTGGACCAGGCCTGAGTGAGGATTTTCCAACATGTCTTTCAGTGGTTTGGGAAATGAATTCTGGTGAATTGTCAAACTGGGTTGTCAAACTCTTTCCTGCCCTTCCCTTCCAACGCTTTCATCTATAAAAGACCACTGGGTATATTGACAGCCTTTGATGTAGGCTTTCATCTTAAATTAAATCTTTAAATTTGGGGGCTGGAGTCGCAGAGAAACTTGCGTGCCTAGAAAATCACTGGGATTGACAAAAGCCTGAGTTTGGTGCCTCAGTTCCCTATATAATGTCTGGGATGGGATTCACAAAAAGCCAGCATGCTAGGCAGCTGAATGCATAACATAACCAATGGAAGATGCCAAGCTGAGGAATGTGTGCTGAGTCCCCCGCTTGGAGATAGGCATCTGAGTCTGGGCCACAGTGACGTGGCTCCCTCCACTTGCGATCCTCAACTGCAAAACTCTCTCTTGGTGTTAGGTTCATTTCAGCAAGAAACCCTGGATGGAAGGAGAGAAAGACATCCCTCATAACTTTTAGCTCAATGGTTAGATACTCACCTGAGAGGTGGAGACCAGAATTCAGTCTCCCTACTTCAATAACTATTTAAAATTATTTATCCACAGTGGAACTGCTTCAACAGGAGAGACTGAGGGAGCCCCACTTCAGAATATCCCATAGTCCAGTGGCAAGGGTACTTACCTGAAATGGGGCAGATTCCAGTTCAGATCCCTTCTTAAGAGGGGAAACTTGAACCAGGGATCTTCCACATCCCAGCTTAGGGTTAAATCCAACCGCTGGGCTAAAAGTTATGCCTGTACAATTTTTGCACTATAACTGTATTGATAACTGTATAGATATGTCCACATTATTTAAAAGAATAATAGTCAGCTATAAAGTCTATCAAGTGTTTGTATACAAACACTCATTTGTGTCCTGTATAATGATGCATTTGATTAATTTCTTTGATTAGATGGCAGGGTTGATAATTGTGAAGACTTCCTGAAATGCTGTGGCTTTCTGTGAAGAATTATGATCAGATGAAAACTTCTCTGATCTTGTGTCATTAATCATTTCAACTTTAAAATAAAAAATTGGAACCAATTTTGATATTTCTTTAAAGTCAAAACCCGACAGTGGTTAGAGCCAAATATACGTACATAGTGCTGGACAAGTTTCTTTCTTTCAGCTTGTAGATGTACCTGTTTCTCATAAGCATCAGAGAGAATCAATCATACAAAATTGTGGAGTTGTTTTATGATGCGGACAAAGGTTCCCTAGGGTCAGAGACTGTGAGCAACAAATTTATTTCATTTGTCATTTTGGCCATATTTTAACATAGCTTGTGAAAATCTGGTGCATATAAATTCTTTGTGTATTTACTGGCTCCCTCAACACAGTTTTTCTCACTTCTGTGGTTGTTTAATTCAGGTAATGTTAAATGAATTCATATGAACTTTGCACTGCAGTTTGCTTTCCTTGATAACGTGCTAACGCCTCATTATAAGGTTGAATTTTTAAAAAGTCAAATGCTGTTAAAATGTCATTTTCTAGCACATTATTTCTTTATTTTAAAAATCAAGTTTCTTTAATCTTAATTTGTTATGTTATGTCAGTTCCTCTATTCGTAAGCCCAGCTGCATAAACACTTGCAAAGATAAGTTTTTAAATATATTTTTAAAAACGTTGTCATCTTTTCATACAGTGGTTTTAATCCATGTTTGATAGATAATGGCATAGGCCAAGTAGGGTGACCAGACAGCAAATGTGAAAAATCAGGACAGGGGGTGGGGGGTAATAGGAGCCTATATAAGAAAAAGAGCCCCCAAATCAGGACTGTCCCTATAAAATCAGGACATCTGGCCACCCTAAGGCCAAGTGATTGGAATCTTGCTCCTTGAGAGCTTTCATGTTTTTCTTCTTGTCCGTACTGCATTTCATTCCCTCACACAAGCCATGAGGGGCAGCACTACTCAGCTTTCACTGCAAGAGTTTTCTGCTTTGGCAAAAACTAATTGCAGGAGATGAGACTGAAAAGAAGAAGAATAGGAACATATAGACTGATATCGAGACTTTGTTTAGGCCATGTCTACGCTACAGATGCTACAGTGGCATAGCTCCGGGGCCTGAAATGAAGATGGGGACTACATTGACAGAAGGGGTTTTCTGTTGACTTAGTTTTGACTATACTGTACCAGGAGTTAGATTGACATAGCTATGGCACTGAAAGGTGTGGATTTTTCATACTCCTGAGCACTGTAGCTATGTTGACCTATGTTTTAAATGTAGACCAGATCTGCAGTAACAGCCAAAACCTCACCATGGTCTCAGAATTGCTGCCAGCATTAATGGTCGACATGAATAGTATCTGAGGAAAAAATTATAGCTCTAAATCAGGTCGGCAACCTACGGCACGCGTGCCAAAGATGGCACGCGAGCCGATTTTGAGTGGCACGCAGCTCCCTGCCGCGGTTCTGGCCCCCAGCCCCACTCAGCGCCCCCGCCCACCGCTCTCCTCTGCGGGGGCAGGAGGCAGAACCTTGGTTCTATGGCAGCCGAGCTTCCTCCCTCCCCCGCTTCTTCCCCCAGCGTAGTGCTTTCCTGCCCCATCTCCTCTCCTTCCATGCGCCAATCAATTGATGGCCCTAGCAAGAGGGAGGGGGAAGAGCAGCAGCGTGCACACAGCTCCGAAGAGGACGCAGAGAGAGGTAGGGATGGAGCCTGAGCGAAGGGGGTGGAACAGGGCATATCCTTTCCAGCCCCCTGCCCTGAGCAGCTCATGGCAGTTTTTTTTTTTTCCCCCCACAAGCCAAGCACCCCAGCCTTCTGCCCTGCACCCCCTCATGCCCCCAGCCCTCTGTTCTGAACCCCTCCACACACCCAGCCCTCTGCCCTGAACCCCCCCCGCACACCCAGCCTTCTGCCCTACACCGCCCCACACCCCCAGCCCTCTGCCCTGACCACTGAAACACCCCCCTCCCCAGGTCTAGGGTCCCGGCCGCAGGCCCTGCTCAGCCTACTGCTGGCCTAGGTGAACAGAACCCCAGGCTGGCAATGGGCTGAGCAGGCTGGTGGCGTAAGATCAGCATTTTAATTTAATTTTAAATGACTCTTCTTAAATATTTTGAAAACCTTGTTTACATACAATAGTTTAGTTATATAATATAGACTTATAGAAAGATCTTCTAAAAACGTTAAAATGTATTACTGGCACGTGAAACCTTAAATTAGAGTGAATAAATGAAGACTCGGCACGCCACTTCTGAAAGGTTGCTGACCCCTGCTCTAAATGATCCAAACTAATGACTTAATAAAAGACTTTCAAACCCCCACAAATAAGTGATTTTATTTACAGCTGTAACAATAAGTTATGAATACAGCTCTGACATAATAAGTGGTTGGCTTTTTTCTTCCCTGGCCCTTTGGAATATGCACAATTCATACTGAACATGTTGGTCATACAGGTCATTAAAACCTAAACATTGAGACACTCATGATAAATATGATTGACTGCGTTTTAACAAGTATTGTGATGGTTCTAAAGAGTATGGGTTCTCTCAAGCATCTGGCAATGTGTGGTGCTTTGGTTTATACAGCTCAAACAGCTGATTCCTTCACTGAAAGATTTTAAGCCTGTTTGCGCTATTTAGCAAGTTTGGAAAATCCAACTTTAACTCCTGGAAAATACTCAAACTCTCTATGAGAGTGAGATTTCTGTGCTACATCTAAAGCGTATCTAATAGATTCTTCATTTTGACAAAGAGATCATCATAAAAATCATCTTTAGGGATTTTTATGCTTAGAAAATATGGTTTAGATAGGATCTTGATTAAAGGTCCATCCAAGAGCTATTTCCAGCTGGATGCTTGTGAGAGTTTCACTCTATCTCTGTCTCTCCCTCCTTCCTAAGAAAATCTCTTCAAACATTATCTTATGGTGAATGTGACTCACCTCCAGGTCTTCCAGTGGTGAAAAGTTTGATAACACAGTGTCATTGGAAATAGATCGAATTGGGTATCATATGAAAGTCCTTTCTCTCGCAGGCAGAATGGTACCAAACATGACAAACCTAGAACAATTATGTATATGGATTTGAGAAGATGTTTAAAAATAAACTTTTATAAAAATTATACTTTAACACGAGGATGCATTGCTTACATCAAAAAGATATTGATCTTTGGTAGTCCAAGGGAAGTTGGCCTTGATGAGCAGGGCTCAAAATATTTATTTATCAAAGTCATCATCAGTGTTGTCTCTGTCTAAGGAAGCGGTCCCCAAACTTTTGAGGGCTCTGCCCCCCCTTACCCCTTTCTGCGCCCACCCTGCCTCAGAGCCAGGCTGGGACCGATGCTGTGGGGGAACGCAGACTGGGGTAAAGGGGCCACAGGTGGGGGTGGGAGAAGAGCTGCAGCCAGGCTGCAGTGGGGGTCAGGGAATGGAGCCACAGCCAGGGGCTGGCATGGGGCTGGGAGCTGTGCCAAGGCTGGGGACGGGGCCAGATGCAGGACTGGGAGCCAGGGACATGGCTGAGGGCGGGACTATAGCAAAACTGGGGGTCAGGAGGGGCTGGGTGACACTTCCTCCCCTCCCATGGTGGGGGCTGGCCTGGCCCCGCTGCAGCCCCTCGCTGTTCCTTCATGTCCCCCTAGGAGGGCATGTCCCATAGTTTGGGGACCTCTGGTCTAGAGCATCACTGTGAGACACGTTGTCACACTGATCCTCACTTGTGCCACACTTGCACATCTCTGTACAAACCAGCTGCCGGCCAAACATCTGCAGGGTGGTGATCATAGGGAAGGGTAGCTTTGGATGCTCTTGATCATCCTGGAGCCGTTCCATTGCTTGATAATTTGCCCTCTTGATAGCAGGATGATGCACCCCTTTTCAGGGGCAGTTTTTCTCCATTTGCCTGCTTCCTGGAAAACATCCACCAGTGTAGCTCTGCAACTGTTGTAATGTTGGTCTTCAAATGGTAAACTCAGCAGATGAATGCCTCCAGTACACTTATGACCTCATCAGTGACTGTCTCAGCCAGTGTTCCCTCTAATTTTTCCTACCCATGTGCGGAATTAATTTTGTTATGTGCACCAATATGGAGGTGGAGGAGGCTTAGGGCTGGGGCAGAGGGTTGGGGTGCAGGGACTGCTGCTGGGAGTACGGGCTCTGGGGTGGGGCCGTGGATGAGGGGCTCAAGGCTGCGGCAGAGGGTTGGGGTGAAAGGGTATTAGGACTCCATTCTGACTGTGCCGCCTCGGCTGCAGCTGGGGGCAGGCTGCTCTGACTGTGCCTGGGGCTGGGCCGCCCCGCCCCAACCGTGGCTGGATCCGATCCAGCCACACCACCCCAGCTGGTCCGGGCGACCTGGCTGTGGCTGGGTCCAGGCCACTCCCGCCGCACTTGGGGCCGGCCCGGGCCGCACCACAGCAGAGTTGGGGCCAGGGGAGAGGTGCACCGCGCCCTGGCCGCAGCAGGTTGGGGGCCAGGCTAGGTGGAGGCTGGGGAAGGCACCTCTCCTCCAGCGGGTTCCTTGAGCTGCCATGCAGCTTACAGGGAGCTTAGGTCTCAGTTGTTGTGAACACCTTCAGAGAGAGGAGATTCTCGTTGGCGGCTGAATCAAATGCCTTCCAATAAGATAATTTGGGTTTTCCAGCTAACCCTTCAGTAGTGTGACACCCTGCAAGGGCATGGAAACCTGGCAGTGCAGCAGCTTTTAATGATCTGAGTGATCGTAATACATCTCTGAGGGGTATACAGCAATTCTGTGCCCCAGCAGCAGGCACAAAAACAGAATCTTGAAGAAGTCTTGGGTAGCGTCTCACAGAGAACACTAGAACATCTCTGTATTGTGCAAAAATCCAGAGATTAATAGCACTTCTCTCTGTGACATTGGTGGCATGCAAGATCATTTCAGTGTCAGCTTCCTCATGGGAACTACAAAGACACTCCACTGAACAGTGCCAGGCAGCAGTTGCATGATGTCATGCGATGATGAAATTCTTCGAGCAATTCTTCATATGCTGGAGTATTTTTTCCTGCAAGGGTGTGCGGTTAATTCATCCTTCATGTGAATATGAAACAATAGCTTCTTCATTGTAACATTGGATATGTACATGGAGTCAAAGATTTTTGTATTGGGCAGGTGCAATACTTTGGAGTCATCTTTTTGGTTAAATTTTCTTGATTTTAAAACACAAGCAAAAACTTGCCTATGCTTAATTGCATTTAAATTGCCCTGATTAGGTATTTAATTTGTCCCAGTTAGATTGAAGTGAATGGCCTGTGGGATGAGTAAGTTTTTTTTAACTTTTCCATCTGCTTGTTTTTCGTTGGTTAGAGATAGTGTTGTATTGATTTGTGTAGCGAGGATTGTATCGTCACAAAAGAAAAAAGTCGAAACTTAAAAAAAAAAAAAAGCAAAAAAAAAAAAGCATTGATTTGGTAGAACTGTAAAGCCCCTTAAATAATATTTAACTCTGGTCTTAAGGCAGTCAGAGGGTGGTATTTGGTGGATTGCGCTATATTCAACAAGACAGTCACAATTGTCTTCATACAAATTGTCTCAAGAAAAACCTGAGACCAGCAGTCTCTGCCTTGCCCATCCCTGTCAGTTTAGAAAAAGACAATGTCAGCAATAGGTTCTGCTAAACAGATAATACTGAGCATGTGCATCACTAAGTGTATTGCTTTGATATTTGAATTTCCTCCCCCTCAAACCAAACACGGGCCTTATCCTCTTTCAGGTTCGTGTCCATGCCAAGTGTCAAACTTTAACTAGCGTAGTTAGCACATTTTATAGAGGGGAAATTAAGTTTTTATCCAACTGGCAGAGACTTTCAAGAATTTAAATAAATAAATAAATACAAACTTTGTGCAGAAGCAAAGCATTGAACATTTTAGCTCCAAACTTTTACAATTTAATAAAATGGTGTATGTAAAAACAAGGAGCAATTATGGAAGCTGTTTTGCTGCCTTAACTATACAAGGGGCTATCTTAGACCTCCTGTAGTACATGCACATGTGTATGGTTAGCTTGTCAATCCTTAGACTGTGAAGAGGGTACTGTGTCATGGAGATACTGGGCTTAGTCTCTAGTGAGGCTGTGTTTTGTACCCATTCTTAGAGAATCCTCTGCTGTCTAATAAATGTAGTATTACAGATGGTATGCCACAAGGAAGATTGTATACTATTCTTTCACACAGGTGACTGATGGGATTTTATAATTAGATATGGTTGAGATGTATGAAGCAGAAGCAACCCCTTTTTAAAAAAATCACAGTAGTTGAGTATTGGGTAACTGGAGGTCAGCCAAAAAAGTTCCCTTCCTCTTTTTCCTGATACCACAAATAAATGTGAAACATGCAGTAAATGTCTGCATGCTTTTAAAAGATTAAGGACCAAATTTATCTGTGATTTAACTTAATCAAAGTCACTGGAGTTACACTAGACATGAATTTAGTCCTATAAGCTTAAATATTTCACTTGTGGTTCAGAAATTATTTACTTTTTAAATGTTTGTTTTGCATTAAGATTTATCAAGCTTTACAGGACAGCACATTTTGAGTGTGAAGGGGTACTTCCAAATCTGTATTTAAAGAAGGCAGATCACACCTGCCATTCCCTTTAAATGCTTAATTTCACATGACTAGATGAGTAGTGTTCCTTGTCACCTGTCAAAATGAGTTTATTTCAAACTCCACTATACACCATCTGTGGGTTTTCATTATTAATTCAGAACATTCCAATGATGCATCAACCATTGAGAAGCACCTGCATGGTGTTGTTGCCTTTGAATGCATAGGGAATGCCAAGCGTGCTACAAGTCACAATAGTATTTCCTTGCTTTTTCACTTGGATTCTTTATGGCAGCTCAGTGTTTGTGTTCTTTACCCTTATTGAAGCTGATATCCTACAGATGGCTTCCCCAGACATACCATGACACACCACATGAAAATGTACCACAGCACAAATGCTAATTTATTTTCCTTTATTTCTCTGTGTTTTTCTACTTGCGGTTCATTAAATATTTTAGCGCCCTGTGCATAAACTAAAGTTTTCAATAAACTCTGATGTCGATTGTTTTGAAATGCGTTATTAAAGAACTAATACACATCTGTTCCTCAGAAACAAATGAAAAGGCAGCAGGATTTCAGGAACTGAACACTGTTAGGGCATTTACTCACTTTGTTTCTACTATTATTTTTGTCATTTTTGTAGATGAGTTGTTGTTTTCTAATGCAGCAAAATCTGTTGATGTGATCAGAAAAATGAAAACCTTAATACATTTAATTAAATGAATACTTAAGCCTCTAACCTTTTAGTGCCATAAATTTTGTAATCAGTGGGTGTTCCTTACAGGAATCACAAATTTGTCTTTCTTAAATTGATGTTTTTTTCTGGTTACAGTTAATTGAAAGAACTCTCAGATATTTTAAAAATAAAATGATGAGAGAATATAGCAATGGGTACTTAAATCTGGGCTTGTGGAAAACAAACATAAGCATCTTAAAAAATTAACTTATGAAATTTCTCGCCGTCTATGTGGTGCTCAAACACTTGTTTTCATCTTCATACTCTATATCAGAGGTGGGCAAACTTTTTGGCCCCGGGACCACATCTAGGTATGGAAATCGTATGGTGGGCTATGAATGCTCATGAAATTGGGGTTGGGGTGCAGGAGCGGCTGAGAGCTCTGGCTGAGGGTGTGGGCTCTGGGGTGGAGCCAGAAATGAGGAGTTCAGGGTGCGGAAGGTGACTCCGGGCTGGGGCAGGGGATTGGGGTGAGGGCTGCGGCTGGGGGTGCAGGCTCTGGGGTGGGGCTGGGGATGAGGGGTTGTTTGGGGTTCAGGGAGGAGCTCCGGGCTGGGATCGAGGGGTTCGGAGGGCAGGAGGGGAATCAGGGCTGGGGTAGGCGGTTGGGGTGTGGGAGGAGCTCAGGGGTGCAAGCTCCGGGCGGCGCTTACCTTAAGCAGCTGCCGGAAGCAGCAGCATGTGCCACTTCTGGCTCCTATGCGCAGGCATGGCCAGGTGCCTCTGCGCGCTGCCCCTTCGGCAGGCACCACCCCGTGGCTCCCATTGGCCGCAGCTCCAAGCCAATGGGAGCTGTGATGGTGGAGCTTGGGGCACGGAGCAGTGCGTGGAGTCCCCTGCCTGCCCCTAAACAAAGGAGCCGGAGAGGGGACTTGTGCTGCTTCCAGGAGCTGCGCGGAATGGTGGCATGCACGCGCCAAACGACCCCCGACCCCGCTCCCCAGCTGGAGCGTGGGAGTGGAGCAAGCCCCAGACTCTGCTCCTCAGCAGGAGCTTGAGGGCTGGATCAAATTGGCTGGTGGACCAGATGTGCCCCGCGGACCGTAGTTTTCCCATCCCTCCTCTATATACACCTTCACCCTCACTCCCTTTTCTCTAGCCAATTATTCTTTGTCTGCACCACCCTTTGTATACTCTGATTTGATGCCTTTTCTACTGCTGCCCCTTTCTCTTTGAACAGTTTTTCTCTTTGGGTGCCAAACAAGTCAATCTTCATATAAATCACTCCTTAGGTTCCACGGAAATTGTGTTTTATTATTGTTGATCCACCAGAGTTGCTATGGGTGGGGGTGACTTTTTCTTCAGTGCTTTAAAATGGACCTTTCTCTGGTTGCCTCATGTACTGTCTGTCTAATCTAGACTGTAAACACCTTCTGGAAGGGGGCCAATGTCAGCAGTTCTCAAACTGCGGAATATGTACCATTGGTGGTTTACAGGCGGCAATCAATGATATGCAAGTTGGTTTAATGTATCAGAATAAGACTCCATTATAACTATACTGATTAAAATTATGAAGGTGGTGTGCCCAAGTACTTTTCAAAGTTAGATGTTCTAAAGTCTGACTATTGTTACAGGATCTAGCACTTTTAATAGTACTAAATAAATATATGTCTAGAGATAATATACAAACATAAATTTCTGGGTTGGTGAGAGAGAGGGGCTTTTAAATTTATTTTTTAAAATGCCAGAACATAATATTTATAAATAACACTATACAGAAAATTCCTTGGATTCAAAACTCATCTCTTCTGTAAGGCAGAAGACAAGATATATTTTATGCATAAATCTGGGGGCTACCCAGTACTATGATGTGTTCAAAAAGCTGTGTATAGAAATTCTTATCACAGAGAAAGTGTTAGCATGAAGTAGCACTTTTCTTGACTAGTTAAAGTTATGGATATTAACTTCAGTTTAAGTGATGAATTTGCTAGTATTCATTATTTCCCCTCCCTCCCACCCCCTTGTTAGATGGCTGGAGAGTGAAGCGTATTTGAATGCAGACAGATCCACTCATAATCTTGTGTTAGGTGTCAAGTCCGCTGTCAATCACTTGTAATACCATCTGCCCATAGCAAATCTTTTGAGATGGGGCTCATTTCATTGGTCGATTACTAGCAGGGGGGAAAAGTCAGCATTAATTGAGTCTTTTGAGTATCTATTCCAAGTCTTACCACCGCAGGAAAATACAGTTTTGCTAAATAAAATGTATATTTTAATACTTGTTAGCTTCAGGACACGAGGCAGAAGAATATCAATAACACACAGCAGATCTATACGTGATAAACTGACTGCTCTTTTTCTTTTAATATTAGCACTTTCATTAATAGCCAAATGAGATATCACTTTCCTAGTTATTTATATTCTAACAGGTAATTAAAGTTCTACCAGCCACCATCCATGCTGTTCCAAAAGCCTCTATTTGGTTTAGATGCATAAAATCCTTTGTTTTCTTTGATAGATGGGCTGTCACATTCTCACTGTGCTTTGCAACCATCATCTGCATAATCTTCAGTAAGACTGCTTGCTTCATTAGGGTTTGGCATTTGTTTAAAAAAAAAAAGTTTGCTTTTTGGTGATGATTCTTTAATTTAGAAAATGAGACGGAGGAAATTAATGGTAATAAATTCAAGAAACTTCAATAAAATTACACAGGAATATTGATTTTTGGACAACTGCAATATTGTGAATTGAGGAAAAAATGTGTAAAGTCTCTCTTATTCAATCCTATGCATTAAGTTAGTTCCTTTGTATTAAATTTAGGAAAGTGAAGCATTGAAGTTACAAGGATTATGTTACATAAGCCTGTGCCATTATAGCTTAGAAGAATGTTTTTTATTTTGTGAACTTTGGGTCAGTTCAGTGAATTGAGATGCTCATGGAATTAAGACACACAGCACTTACTTACTCCACTGTATCTCTGCTTCAGTGAAAGTTACTTTTTTACACTAATGTGAAATCAAAATTAGATCCTTATAGTGTGGAGGTGTCCTGGCACTGATCTGATAGTGCAGATTCTGATCAATTCTGATGAGGTGTTCCGTTCCTGACCATCTACAGAGCAGAGATCATCAATTCTGCTGTAATGTGCCAGACTCTCTGGAGTTTTATGTAGTGGTGATGTAGCCATGTTGGTCCCAGGATGTTAGACTTGAAGAAGAGCTCTGTGTAAGCTTGAAAGCTTGTCTCTCTCACCAACAGCAATTGGTCCAATAAAAGACATTACCTCACTCTCCTTGTTTCTCTGGAGTTTTATTATTGTGAAGAAATGTAGGGTTTAGACTAGGTTAGGTCTATCAAACTCATTTCACTTGTGACCTGATCCATTTTTCTGAAGACAAAAGGATATTGTATTAAGCCTTTTTGTGCCATCTAGTCCTTGCTATTAAAGTACTTTTCTGTAGAAACTGTTTAATGTTAAATTAAACATTCTTAATTCCGCTTTGTAGACTTGCTTGTTGCAAGAGTTGCTATTATACATTAGCCAACCTATTTTTTAACAGATGTAGATCATGGCAAGATTTTTTTTTTTTTTTTTTTAATAGAAAAGGGTAGGTGTGAAGCTTGGTATTCATTACTAAATATGTCTTTCTTGTACTTTATATATTTTATTCACAAATCCTTTTTTGGGTCATGTAAAATATCATAGAGACATGTTAGTTTATTTTAGAGCAGCACTGTACTGTCACAGTAAATGGCCTTTTCAGAAACTTCATTATATTGTTAATTATATTTGTGTTTCTAATATACTCTGTAAATGAGGTGTAGTGATTCAGATATGGGAGGATTGCTTTTCTGTATTGCAGTGTTTAAAGATGAAAAGTGAGATTTGCTTGAAATAGACTAATAATTTTTATAGCAAAGCAATAACCTCTGCGCAAGGCATTTCATAGAGATCGATGACAGGTTGGGAGTAGCTGATTATTCAAGGTGCAGATGAGGGACTGCAGCAATCAGTAGTCCACATGAAATGCTCTGCACCCAGCTACTGTTACTGTTAGGAAGGGGCATTTTGAAAAACAAATTGAAAAGTGTGTATGCTTGACATAGACATCAGGATAAGCCATTTAACAGAGAATCCATACCTAGTGTGGTGACTATTCAGATTGCTGGATATAATCTATTCATGTTATCTTTCTTCCAGCCATCTACAAAATTCATACTATGCCATAAAGTGGTCCAGTTAATAAATGTTGGCAAATATATCTCCGAGGTTTTACAAAGAAAGCTCTTCACCACAGCATTGATGGCTCCAGTTGTAACAAAAATGGGTGATAAGCACATCCTGTACAGTTTCAAGCACACTAAACTTCCACTGGTTTCTATGGGAGTTGAAGATGCTCAGTATGTCACAGGAATGGAATTAGTCATATGTTGCCAGTATTCAATGTCTCCCCATGATAGCTGGATTTAGGTGAGACACTACTGACACTGGAATGTTGTATTTATAGTGATGAATCCCAGACCCTCCCAACTTAAACACTTAAGTAAGTGAATCTTATTTCATTTTTGGCTGGGGTGGGGGGATTTTTTCCATTTTTGAAGTATTTCAGAAATCCTTGTTAAGATATCTGCAAATAGGAGATACTTGTATAAAAATCCCAAAAACTCAGATAGCTACCATATTTGCTCCTTTGGCTTGTGGAAAGAAGTGTAGCCAGCTTCAACTGCAGCTTTTAGTTGAGAGCTTTAGTGAGAAACTGTTATTGTGTATAGACAAGCTTGTTGCAAGAATCAGTTATACATTAGCAAACCTAATTTTTTAATCAGAGTAGATCATGACAAGATTTTTTTAATTAAAAAGAAAAGAAAAAAAGAGAGGCAGGTGTAAAACTTAATATGCAGCTAGCTGAAGAACAAACGCTCACCTTACTATCCAGGGTAGGGTGCATCTTTGATGGAGCCAGGAGCAATGGAAACCCTACTCCGGGGAACGGGGAGAACTCAATCTGAAGCAGCTAGGGCAGTGCTATGCACGCTTCCCCTGGTTCCCCCTTAGAGTCATAGAATCATAGAATATCAGGGAGAGAAGGGACCTCAGGAGGTCATCTAGTCCAACCCCCTGCTCAAAGCAGGACCAATCCCCAACTAAATCATCTCAGCCTGGGCTTTGTCAAGCCTGACCTTAAAAACCTCTAAGGAAGGAGATTCCACCACCTCCCTATGTAGCCCATTCTAGTGCTTCACCACCCTCCTAGTGAAAAAGTTTTTCCTAATATCCAACCTAAACTTCCCCCACTGCAACTTGAGACCATTATTCCTTGTTCTGTCATCTTGTAACACTGAGAACAGTCTAGATCCATCCTCTTTGGAACCCCCTTTCAGGTAGTTGAAAGCAGCTATCAAATCTCCCCTCATTCTTCTCTTCTGCAGACTAAACAATCCCAGTTCCCTCAGCCTCTCCTCATAAGTCATGTGCTCCAGCCACCTAATCATTTTTGTTGCCCTCCGCTGGACTGTTTCCAATTTTTCCACAACTAAAAGTTCCCCTACTAAAAGTACACAGTGATAGCTATGGGGTATGGTTGTTGTTTTTTTAATTATTATTATTTTTTAGAGAAAGGGGGTTAGAATGATCAGCAATCTTTTGGTTGGTGCGTTCAAGGGGTTTTTCCCATATGGCAAAATTGACTAACTGCATGTTGTTTTTTACCTTATATGTGGCATCTCGGAGGTCTGTTTTTAGTGTTTAAATAACATTTGCCACAGTGCAGTTGGAGTTAAAAAGTGTCCCTCTAACCAAATGGGCTGCTTGGGCATGTGTCCCAAGCACGACATTGCATGGTGAGGGGTATGCCTCCATGTCTCATACAGCATGTGGCTCCCCCATCTCCTTCTGCATGGAGGAGGGAAACACGCTGGGACTTTGGCTTCCAGCTTGGGTCCCTGGACAGGCCTGAGGCTGTAGAAGAGGCATTGCTCTCATACCTGCCCTCAGCTTTGTAGAACCAGGGTCCACTAGCGTCTGGTTCCATTCTGCACTAGAACAGCCCTGCTAGATAGCAGGAGGGTGGGGAGTCCCTATTGGTTAATAGGTTTAGTAAAGTTGTAGCCTCTGTATTTAATCATACTATGGTGTACATGTCTCATTGTTTCTGTGTCTGCATCAGGAGATCACATCTGTTCCTGGACTGCATTACAGCAGCAATACTTAAATAATAGACCACAGCCACTTGATTCTCATTCAGATTCTGCTGGTGTTGCTGTTCACCAGCTACTTTAATGTGCATCTGAAAGGCAACTGTCAGCAGAGACCCTTCATTATATGACCCAATCTAACATGTGTCAGAAAGGAAAAGATTGTCCATATGGGAACATGACAAATAAAACAGCAAGTGTTTCTTTAGATCTGAGTGTTTGAGGAGACGCTATATAGGTGGCAGTTACTAGTATCAGCGTTCCTTACATATGACACAAGACCAGAGTAGTTGATTTTTTCCAGGCTAGGATAGTAGGAAAAAAGTCTACGGATTGTCATACAGGCATTTGTACAGAAGCATGAATATTGATATTTCATTGTGTGATGTAGTTCTAATATGCAAGCTCTTATTACAGGTTGACTGGTTGATTTGCTTCTTAGGTATTAGTTTAGTGAAATGTGTGTGTTGTAATTGTTATGACAAAATATACTGGCTTGAAAAAAATCATTGTCAGTGTCTGTCTAATGTGCTGCATGTGTTAAGAACTGAATAAAAAATGGAAGGACATCCCACGTACAACGTTGCAAGGTCCCAACTTCAGAACAATTGTTCTGAAAAGTTAGATTAAAACAAATTCATCTGTTCTGTGGGCCTTTAGATCCTACATTGACTCTCTCCTTCACATATAGCTAATATTTTTATGTAGTTATTAGTAGATGCCACAACAGAGGGAAAATTGGCAGTCAGCTGTTCCATTATGATTAAAGACAGAAGTTTCCAAATGTGGTTCCTTTACTACATCCAGATAGGAATCAAATAAGTTGTATATTACTTTTTTTTTCTACTGGTGGAAATAGACAACGAAATCTAGTAATGCAAAATGCTGTGTGAAAATATAAACGGGAAACAGATGAGAGATGCGGTGAAGTAGACTCTGTTAGTCCATGGTGTCCTTTTACATCCTCTCTGGGCTACTAACTAATAGTTTTTAATAAGTGATGAAATCTAATATTTTGTATTCCATTTGTGCTGTGGGAATAGCTGTAAGGATTAGCTAAGTATGACTGTTCAATGCAAAGCTGTATTTGAATAAAGCCTGTATTGTAAAGTACCTGGTTGAGTTTTAAGTACATGAAAGGTGAGACTTGTTAAGACTGGGAAATCTTGTTTATCTTGAAGTTTTGAGGCAGTAATTTCAAGTAACAGCTGAACTCATATAGGCTTTGAAACCTGACATCCAGGTTTTTTAAGTAATCAAACAAAACATTCTTTTTGTACATCTGTTCCAGCTCCTTATGGACAACTGCAGACCCCCGGTTTCCTATCTTAATGGGCAAGTTAAGGAAGTAGCACTAGTAAGACAAGTGACATAGAGCAGGGGTCTCAAACACGCGGTCTGCAGGCAGCATGCGGCCCGCGGGGTATTTTTCTGCAGCCCGTGAGCCCCCAGCGTTTACCAGAGCGGCCGGACAAGCACCGGGAGCAGGGCAGGCTCCCTGCCTGCCCTGCCCAGCGCAGCTCCGGGAAGAGGCTGGAACGTGGGGAAGGGGGGGCGGAGGGGCTGCATGTGGCTGTTGCTTTAGGCAGCGCCCCCAGCAGCTCCGATTGGCCGGGAACGGGGAACCGCGGCCAATGGGAGCTGTTGGAGGCGGTGCCTCAAGCAACAGAAACGCACAGCCCCTCCGCCCCCCCCTTCCCCATGTTCCAGCCTCTTGCGGGGGCAGGGCAGACAGGCAGGGCAGGGAGCCTGCCCTGCTCCCAGTACACGCCGGGCTAGATCCTGCCCCCCGAACCTCTCCTGCAGCCAAACCCCCTGCCCTGAGCCCCCTGCTGCACCCCAACCCCCTGCCATACCCTGCACCCCTCCTGCACCCTGACCCCTGTCGAGTCCCCTGCCACACCCTGTGCCCCGACCCCCTGCCCTGAGCCCCCTGCCGCACCCTGCACACCAACCCCCTGCCATACCCAGCACCCTGACCCCCTGCCTCACCCCACCTGCATCCCAACCCACTGCCCTGAGCCCCCTGCTGAACCCCAACCCCCTGCCCTGAGCCCCCTGCAGCACACTGCACCCTGACCCCTTGCTGTACCCCTCACCCCTCCTGCACCCCACACCCCAACTCCCTGCCCTGAGCCCCCACCACACCCCTCCTGCACCCCCTGGGGGCAGGGAGGGGGCAGAGTTGGGGTGGGGATTTCGGGGAAGGGGTTGGAATGCGGGCAGGGAAGGGGTGGGAAGAGGCGGGGCAGGGGCAGGGCCTCATGGAAGGTGTGGAGTGGGGGCGGGGGCGAGGGCGGCGGTGCAGGGAGGTGTCAGTAATGCAGCTCTCGGGCCAATGTACTAGTCCTCATGTGGCCCTCTTGGTCATTTGAGTTTGAGACTCCTGACATAGAGGATATGTCTATACAGCAGCTGAGAATATGCATCCCAGTGCAGATAGGCATGCACTTGCTCTGTTTGGGCTAGTGCTCTAAAAATAGCAGTATGTCCATGCCAGCATGGGCAGTGGTTCAGACTGTACACCTGAGTACATACTCAGGGGGTTGGGCAGGTACTCAGATAGTCAGTCTCTCCAACCATAGCCACACTGCTATTTTTAGCACCCCTGCATAAGCAGAGCTAGCGCATATCTTCCTACCCGCTCTGAGAAGCACGGTCCCGGTGCTGTGTAGGCATTCCCAGAAAAATGCCTGACTGGCCAGTATTTCTCTTTTACCTGTTAGGTTCACAGTTGTTTTTTAAATGCACTGAAGTTAAGAGTTACAATTTCTGTAGTGCTTGTTATGGCAAATCACAATATCAGGGAAGGTTGGACAACTGAAACTGATGTATAAGTAAGCCCAACAGTGGTGTTGGTATTTTCTTTGGACACGATCTCTTTTCTTCTCTTGCTTTCTTTTTTGTCTCACTGAGTTTTGTGCAGATCACTGAAAAACAGGGAGGGCGTTGTTTCTGGAGAGTGTGTAAACATTTAGTAGTGTAGTAAGAAGACAGACAGACCCAGGAAATCAGACATTCACCTTATCTATACAGTGGTTAATGAGCAGTTTGAAAGCCTAAATTGGAATTTAGCGTTTTGACTTTGCTGGCTCAGCTATAGGCTATTCGGTGATTTAATATTGCAGGCTGCAATCCTTATTCCGTTTAAAGTGAATACATACTTTAAAGTGGACATATACTTGCACAGCTTTTAGAAAGATAATCACATATGTATATTGGTACCACTACCTAAAACACATCATTAGTTTATCTTAATTGCAAGACATGAATAATATTTTACTCATATGCTGTTTGATGGGACAACACTCACTCCAAAATCTAAGTCAAAGCCTTTTATCTTATCACCATTTCTGATAGCTCATTTTTCTTGATAGCTGGTGAAATAGAATAGCATGGGGAATAATACTTTTAAATCAGATTACTTTCCATACCTGGAGTCAAAACCTTGAGGAAATCATGTCTGTCTTTACTAGTTAGATACCATGGAGCTTTGGATAATAAAGCTGGAAGTCTTTGATTTTTATGAGAATTAATAAACCCTTTCAAGAAACATATTTCAAGCAATTTGCACAGGACTCCTTAAAACAGTTCAACATTGAAAGTTAACCCTGAAAGTAAACTGTGGTGGATGGCCCCAGAGGTGGAAAGGGTACAGAGAAGGGAGGTTCCAGTTGCAGAAAGGTGCTGTACAACCTACTCTTCACTGGGGGAGGCTAAAAGGGGCCAGCATAAACCAAAAATGGGGCGATTTTGTCTGTGAAGAAGCTGTGATTGAGGCAAGCAGGATGCACTGGTTAGGCATGTCAATTCAGCATGCTTCACTGGAACGGGCTCTTATGCAGCCCCCTTTACAGATTAATGCTGCTCTCCCCTGATGAAAATCTTGAGAGGTCAAATTTCACGGCAACTGCTCCTGTTTTCCCCCTCCATGGTCCACCAAGAGCACCCAGTTTAGGCTCTGCATCTCACTCACTCCTGACGGGGATTGTTAAGGCTGCACAGCTCCCTGCCTTACACTGTGATATCCTCAGTAAGCCAGTCTGTCTAAAGGCCAGCACCTGTGCTTTGCTTCCTGCCTGAGGACTATGACCAGTGTATTGATGCAGTTATCAGTTACTACACAGCTCTTTCTAAACCAGCACATTTATTATTATTATAATTAATTATTATTAAGGTAAAAGCATTACAGAGAATATGTTGAAGCAATCAAAGAAATTGAATGCACACTTAAAAGGTTACCAGAGATCACTCCCAGCTTCCACCAATGGCTCTGGTAGGTTTTAGTCTTTCAGAACCCACAGCTGGGTTTTTCACCGGTTGTAATTTATCTGTCTTAGATGCAAAATGAAAACCCCGAATCAGTGTAAGCTTGTGCTGTTTATTCAAAAGTCCATTCTTTGTCTGTTGGTCTTTGGAGAATCCAGTTTGAACAGAGAATCCACTGGTACCTAAAATAAATAAATCAATTAATGGAGATATCCTATCTCCTAGAACTGGAAGGGACCTTGAAAGGTCATTGAGTCCAGCCCCTGCCTTCACTATTAGGAGCAAGTACTGATTTTGCCCCAGACCCTAAGTGGCCCCCTCAAGGATTGAACTCACAACCCTGGGTTTAGCAGACCAATGCTCAAACCACTGAGCTATCCCTCCCCTGAAACTCCCTCCCTCTTGGGGGAGAGGGGGTGCAGGGAGGAGGGTTACAGCCTGGCTGGTTTGTCTTAATCACCGTCCACTGTTTTTAGTTCCTGGAGGAGCTGTGGTATCCCTCTCTCATGGAGTAGAACACAATCACACATAAACCATTCATTTAAAACTATGGACCCTAAAGATACTTCATGGGATCGCAGTATCTGACACAGTAGTACCACTGTCTGCTCTCCTCATAGCAAATCCATGTGAGATGCAATTTCTATGCCTGCTCTGAACCTGGCCTTCTTTGTGTATATAATGTGTAAATCTGTCTCTCACACACATTTCTCTCTCTCATGCGCGCGTACACACACACACACACAAAATTAGCTTTTTGAAAGATACATTTGGTTTGATATTGAGACCCCTGTGTCTTAACCAAATATAAACCAGTACTGTGAAAATGTCAGTGACATTTATTAGCACATAGGTGACCATCTCATGCATTCCCTCAGGATTTTTTAGCTTCCTGATCTTACACTTGTGGTTCTTTCTGTGAAAAGTCAGGGGCCCATAATGACAGTTGAGGAGCAGTTCAGTTAATTAAAGCTGGGAATCCTCTGACATATTAGCACAGAATTGAGCAAAATGAGTTTATTAACTGAACATAGTCATGTTCTTGTTCCTGATACAAATCTGCAACTCTGATTGCAAGGATCATAGAAGCCCCTGTGTGGTTTCCAGGAAAGCTAATTAGAACAAGCAGTTTTGGCCAGGGACTTTTTTAATATAGCTGATGAATGTATTTCATGTTAACTCTTCCTCTCTTATACTGAACAGAGTTAAGTTTCCTGTTAGTACACTGTGCTGCAGTAGGTCAAATGCAAATTGCATTGATTTGCTTCAAGTTACTGTGAGTTAATAGTTATTAGGTTATTCTTGTTTGGAGTAGTCATTGCAGAAAAAATGTCTTCTGGTTTTGGAGCCTTTGAAGTTCACATTTTCACACTTTTCTCTGCAATCATGACAGCTGGAATCTTTCTTTAAAAAAGCAAGCAAGCAAGTTGAGTTTCTCACATAATCACAGGACTCCGGGAGCAGGAGCTTTAAGAAACACAATAAATATTGAGCAACTCATGATAAAACCAGACTGCAGTGTAGTCTCTTGACTGTCCAGTATTCAATATAACCTTACCACATGCAGTTATACCTCCTATTCTTTTAATATTTATTCATTTATTGATTTATTTTTATATAACCTCTCAAGCTATTCAAAAGTTAAAAGCAACATTTGATATAAAGCTGGGCTCTGTGACTCAGAGAAGCAGACATTATGCCAAAAAAAGGGGGGGAGGGAGCAAAGAAAAGATAACTTCAGAAATGGATGAGTTAAAGAGGGAACACAAAGGACCAAGTCTACCACTATATATTGCTTAACACAATAAGGGCCAAATTTTGATTGGGGTCTCTGGGTGGTATCATACTGTAAATATAAAATAACAATTAAATAATTGACAAAGAAGAATCGATTCAAATATAAGAGCCTTACACTGAGCCTTAGAACAACTAGATGAAAAAATATGTTTCTTTTATGTGTGCGAGCTAGAGAATATGAGTGGGAGCTTAAATCTTTTTTTTTTATTCAGTGGTCAGCACAAAAAGATGCACGTATTGTACAAGGGAAGCTGAATAGGAAGATAACAAAACAAAGCTAACAAATGTCACTAGCTGCGTAGTGAGGGGATTGATTGGTTGATTTAAAAGCTGGACAGACACATTTTAAGAAAATTTCAAAAAATGCTGAGGCAAATTAGTGATTTTTGCCTTACTCCTTATCCATTACTTACTTGTATCATAAATGCAGTATAGTTTTGAAGGATAATTCAGAGTAAACTGTTTTGAATTAGGAGTAGAACTGGCTAAAGAGGAAAAGTCTGCTGTGCAAAGGAATTCTGTACTGGAACGGTATTCAATTAATCACTCATACTGGAGCTCTTTTGCCTTGTTTCCCTTATTTGATAAAGGAAAATAATATTTTCATTAGTGATGGGCAAAATAAGGTATTTGCTTTTGTAAAACTGGGGTGGTTCATAGCAAATGTTTTTATGCAAATCCCCAAAGTTTGCAGGGAAGAGGTAAAGAGAGATTGGCAAAACTGGAAGTGATTTTATTTGGCAAAACTTTGTGTTAGGGTTTTGTTGGGGTGGGAGGGTTGGATGCAAGTCTTATGTTATCTGAATATCTAAAGTTTAGATAAAAGGTTCTGTATTTTTTTTTTTTTTTTTTACAGAAATGTTTCAAAAAAATACAGGTCCACTGTGGCACTTTTGTGTTATCTGTGAATGCGCTTGATGTACCTTGAGTTGATCTGTTAGCTTGGTTTAGCTGCATATACCTTGTTGTGCATGTATTGTTTTATTGGTGTATTTATTAATATTTGTACTAATCTAATATTTTACATTTGGTTTATCTAGTTAAGGTAGGCAAAATATTTTCACCAAATAATGTAACTACTTCTCTTCTTCATTTATACACTGTTTTTAAGGCCAAGATTTCCAAAACTGACCAGTGAGTTTTAGGTTTTTTCAGTTCTCGAGTGCCCAATTTGTGACACATTAAAGATGTCTGTTTTTGGAGGATTGTGAGGGGGATTAGCTTAGCACTTTCTAAAAATCAGACCCCTTTAAGTCACATTAACTTGGGCAGCTAAAAACTTAGATTGCATATCCTGCCAATGCTGTAAAAAGCAAGGAAATAAGCAGTTATGTCATTCATCTTCCCATATACTGACCATTACATTCCAACCACGACCCTACACAGCCCCCATCCTGTTTCCCCAAGGCCCCATGTCCTCTGTTCATCCCATTACATCTCCCATCACCTTTCAAGCCCACCCTTGTGCTTCGAAGTACTCAATAAGTGTATTTATTTTTATCCCTTTTACAACTGTCACCTTTTAATTTCTAGTTTCTTCTTGCGCTTGTATTATAGGCTGAAAACTGCTACATAGTAGAGGAGCAAGTCTGCAACTCATTGGCTCTTCCTTAATTAGCAAATGGCCAATCTTAAAGATGCTCAAAATAGAAACTAAAGAGGATGCACTTAGATGCAAATGCATGTGGGCTGGTTTGTCTCCCACAGAAAAAGAGAGAGTCATTGCTCCCTCATGAAAATCAAAACAAGCGCTCTCTGAGAGCACTGCTAAAGATTTTAATTACACTAAGTCAGAGTTCTGGAATTCTTTGCTTCTAGTGTTTGCTCTTAAATTATATTAATGTCTCTCCCAAACAATACTAGTTAGAGGACAGCACTCTCTTGATACATTCTATTTGAAGTGAAGTGTAATCCTAAATCTTTCATTTTATTGCTGAATAATCCTTGCTACCTCTCCTCCTGTCCTTGCTGACTCATGGATAGGCAATATAATTGAGTTTAGTTTGGGCATCAGAAGCCCCATTACTGACCCTCATTAGCATGTGTGATTTTTATGGGATTTCTGTACATTGTTTTAATAATTGGCTACAAATATTTTTTTCTGACTAATTTTTAGGAAATGGCAAAGATTCTCAATCATCCAAGAGTATATGCTTTTCTTCACATACCAGTCCAATCTGCTTCTGACAGCATACTCATGGACATGAAAAGAGAATACTGTGTGGCAGACTTCAAACGGGTAGTGGATTTCCTTAAAGAAAAGTAAGTCTGTTAATACTCAAGAAAATACCAGTGTTCTTTTTTTGCAATGTCAAGAACATGTGGCTGAAAATGCAGTTACTTGCAACCTCATAATTAAGGTATGAGAAAGGAAACTCAGACTTTGAAAGCTATAAACCTCTTGATGTGGTTTGCTCATTTGCCTGAGTTTCATAAATACTGTCCATCTCTGCGTGACATGCTTTTAATTTGTCAATAAATTCCTAATCTTTTTCAAATAATAGAATTTTAGATTATTTTTATGCCTGAACTACTATATATAGATTGCTTGAAGTTCACTTTGCTGAAGTCTTTAACTTTAATGTGGCTTTTCGGCATTGTATAATCTGCATACTGGAGATGGTCCAGCTCATGATAACATAAATGGACTTCTTTTTTTTTTTACTCTGTAGTATTTTGTGTTCTCTAACTGGAATAAATTTACTTTTGTATGTTAATCCCCTGAGTTGGCCTTAAAAGAATTGCAACGATTTGTGAAAAGACTTTTTTCCTATAAGGACAGAATATATGTTGACATAAGTAAAAGTGTCTAAACATGTTGTTGTATTTTCCCTAACAAAAAGACAAATGATGTTATGTTAAGCAGGAAAACACTTTTAACAGCTAGTAATAGTACATTTAGCATTCTGTTAAGTAAGTTGGGGGTTTTTAGTTGTTGGGTTTTTTTACCTATGACATCAAGTACTAAGATTGAAGTGCAAAATGTGGCGCTAAATATCTTACTTACAATTACTTTTGTAACTTCTTGGCCTATTTTGAATTAATTATTCCCATGTGGAATGACAGAAAACTCATAATAATCTGAAAGAATTATTTCTCATTTTCTTTCTTTGGCTTTCTGTCTGTCTGTCTATCTAATATGGGTAATTGTGTGTGAATTTGTGCTTGACTCAGCTTGGGTGTGGATTGTTTGTTTTGTTTTGAGGTTTTTTTGAACGAATGAAGGTTCTTCACTTTACACCCTGTGTTTGGGATTTCACTCATTTACACACACTTAATTTAGAGTGCCAATTTTTCTTATCCAAATCACTGTAAAGTACAGCGGTTTAACTACATAAAGCGTGAAATGCGAAAAGCTGCATGGCAGGTGGGAGGCATAACAAAGAATAACTGTTAAAAAATGGAAGGACCCTCTCCTGCAACCTTTACTGAGGTGAGCGGATATTCTTATGTAGGGAAATGGATTGCAATGGGGTTACTTGCAAGAGCAAAGGTTGCATCCATTATTTTTTATCATCATTATAATTACTTGTTCTGAGAAGTTGGTTTTTTTTCAAACAATGGATGGTGAGGCCTTTGTTGTTGTTTTTTTTTAATTAAGAGGTTATGTTGGCACACATCTTAGCTAGGAGCTATGTCAATTTATATCTGAACTGACTTGAAGCTGATTCATTATTCTCTTCAGTAGTTTGAGAGTTGGCAGCTATTATCATAACAGCAGCTGGATTTCAGATATCCTAGTAGCGCTGGCACATATTGGGGCATCTGGAAATTTTTTTAAATCATGCAGCCCTTGCACAGAAAAAAAGAGTGTGAATTACTTAATATCCAAATTTGTAGCAGCTGCTTATTAAGAATACAATAATCTATGACATAAGTCATTTTCCACAAACTGTTATTACTTATGTAGTAAATTTAGTTAAAAAAAAAAGTAATTGATTTGATGTCTTTATTTAAAAAAAAACAGTAAAAATAATATTTTATTAGAAATCTACCAGATTATCAAGTGGTTCCCATTAGGGAACAGTCTCCATTTAGCATATGGAAAATTCTTTGCAACACGTGGCAGCAGAGTGAGGTAGCTATGCAAGACACAGAGATATTTTGGATATTTGAACATGTGCACATCTGTTAAACTCATTTGGTTATTCTTTTGTGTTCAAGAGCATGTGGTCTTTATTTGTAGTCTTTTCTCTCCTGGTAGCAGCCAGCTATGACGTTGCCATGTAGACATTCCCATACAGATTTCTTAGAGCAAGAATTGCTGAGACATAACATTGCCTCAGACTTCTCCAGAGTCTATACCTAGAGTAGCTGATATTAACTATGTGTGGTTTGAACTATTTTAGCAGAACAAAGAGTGATGGCCCTCTCCATGTCACAAAACAGATCAACCACAGCTGTAAAGTTTGAACCCACTTACTGCAAACACTAGCACAGGTCCCAGCCAGTAGATTCAGAATGGCACATACTCCATAAAATCAGGCATCTGACAAGTAAGCATTTACTCGTAGAATGACATTGGACCCATAACACCATAGGTTGACTCAGTGAAGGAGATACTCCAATCTCAGTGAAGGAGATACTCTTGAGATATTCCATTAAGCCCTCAGATACCTTGATGAAAAAAACCCAGGCAAATAGAAAGAAAGAAATTCTGAAATCGATAGGAGTGGAATGAGAGAAAGTGAACCATGAGGTGCCTGATCTGTTCATGCTGGGGCACTAGTCACATAATGACCAAGGAACCCCTCCATTCTCAGAGAGCCAGGGGAAATAAACATGGGGCCATCTTCTTCACAACCCAAGAGAAGCACCATGAGTCATTTCTTCCCTTTGAGAGGCAGGAGTGGTAGCGGGGGGAACTCTGCTAGAAGCTTCTGTTAATTGGCTGAGCCTTAATCAGTGGGCGGGGCTATCAAGGCCAGGGCTTTATAAAGCAGTGTGCAAGCGACCCGGGGGCTGCTAACAGAGTTTCGTAAGGGAGTTTGGAAGGGGAGTGGGAAGGGGGCAAGGTTCACTTGCTGTCCTTTAAAACCTGTAAACTAAACTACACTCAAAACTTCTTGATTTAAACAAAACCCTTTCATTAACTAGGTAGCTGCAGGAGACAATGCAGGCAGAAGCCCAGCAGCAGAGTGGGGGCTATCCAGTTTATTGTGCTGAGTGCAGCATGTATGATTACCTGCCCTGTGGGCGTATGGTGTATGTGTGCATTCGGTGCAAGGAGCTCCTGGCCCTCAGAGACCGCGTACAGGCTTTGGAGGCCAGGGTGGCAGAACTGGAGGAGCTAAGGGAGGCAGAGAGGTATGTTGATGAGTCTTTCCGGGACACTGTAGAATTGTCCCACCTCCGATCAGACAGCCCCTGCACTGTTGAAAGACCCAGGGAAGCAGAGCAGTCAATGGGAGCAGAGGGAAACCTTCCCATAGGGATTTGGGGAAGGGGCGGAGTTGAGGCGGGGCCGGGGGTGGGGTAATTAAAGAACAGGTGGGGGCGGCCAAAATTGTTTTTGCTTTGGGCGGCAAAAATCCTAGAGCTGACCCTGGTTGCAGAGCAGTTTTTAAACTAGGAGATGAGTGAAAGCCGACTGCTGCAGAGGAGCACGTGGATTGGACAGAGACTTCTCTTAGAGGATAGTCTATTGATAGAAATTCTCTAGGTTATAGTCAGGAGCAGAGGATGGAAGAGGATAATGTAGGGGCCAGATCAGACGAGAAACATTCACATGAAGAATCGGACACATCTGAAAAAGGCAGACAAATAAACAGTGACAAGTTTTTAAAGTGATTGTATACAAATGCTAGAATAATAAGACGGGTGAACTAGAGTGCCTCATGATAAAGGAGGATATTGATATAATAGGCATCACAGAAACCTGGTGGACTGAGAACAATCAATGGGACACAATCATTTCGGGGTACAAAATATATCAGAAGGACAGAACAAGTCGTGCGGGGGAGAGGGGGCACTATATGTGAAAGAAAATGTAGAATCAAATGAAGTAAAAATCTTAAGTGAATCCACATGTTCCATAGAATCTCTATGGATAGTAATTTCATGCTCTAATAAGAATATAAGATTAGGGATCTATTATCGACCACCTGACGAGGACAGTGATAGTGATGATGAAATGCTAAGGGAAATTAGAGAGGCTATCAAAATTAAGAACTCAATAATAGTGGGGGATTTCAATTACCCCCATATTGACTGGGAATATGTCACCTCAGGACGAAATGCAGAGACAAAATTTCTCGATACTTTAAGTGGGCTGTAGTCCACGAAAGCTTATGCTCTAATAAATTTGTTAGTCTCTAAGGTGCCACAAGTACTCCTCTTCTTCTTTTTGCGGATACAGACTAACACGGCTGCTACTCTGAAACTCGATACTTTAAATGACTGCTTCTTGGAGCAGTGGTAGGGGAACCCACAAGGGGAGAGGCAACTCTCGATTTACATTTAACATCTCTATGGTGGGAGGAACATCTCAACAGCCCAATACTGTGGCATTTAATTTCAAAAAGGGGAACTATGCAAAAATGAGGGGGTTAGTTAAACAGAAATTAAAAGGTACAGTGACTCGAGTGAAACCCTGCAAGCTGCATGGACACTTTTTAAAGACACCATAATAGAGGCCCAACATAAATGTATACCCCAAATTAAGAAATAAAAGAACTAAAAAAGAGCCATCGTGGCTTAACAACCATGTAAAAGAAGCAGTGAGAGATAAAAAGTGGAAGTCAGATCCTAGTGAGGTAAATAGAAAGGAGCATAAACACTGCCAAATTAAGTGTAAAAATGTAATAAGAAACTCCAAAAAGGAGTTTGAAGAACAGCTAGCCAAAAACTCAAAAGGTAATAACAAAATGTTTTTTAAGTAGATCAGAAGCAGGAAGCCTGCTAAACAACCAGTGGGTCCCTGGACGTTCAAGATACAAAAGGAGCACTTAAAGATGATAAAGTCATTGTGGAGAAACTAAATAGATTCTTTGCTTCAGTCTTCACGGCTGAGGATGTTAGGGAGATTCCCAAACCTGAGCCAGCTTTTGTAGGTGACAAATCTGAGGAACTGTCACAGATTGAAGTGTCACTAGAGGAGGTTTTGAAATTAATTGATAAACTTAACAGTAACAAGTCACCAGGACCAGATGGCATTCACCCAAGAGTTCTGAAAGAACTCAAATGTGAAGTTGCGGAACTATTAACTATGGTTTGTAACCTGTCCTTTAAATTGGCTTCTGTACCCAATGACTGGAAGATAGCTAATGTAATGCCAATATTTAAAAAGGTCTCTAGAGGTGATCCCGGCAATTACAGACCGGTAAGTCTAACGTCAGTAGCGGGCAAATTATTTGAAACAATAGTAAAGAATAAAATTGTCAGACACATAGAAGAACATAAATTGTTCGGCAAAAGTCAACATGGTTTCTGTAAAGGGAAATCGTGTCTTACGAATCTATTAGAGTTCTTTGAAGGGGTCAACAAACATGTGGACAAGGGGGATCCAGTGGACATAGTGTACTTAGATTTCCAGAAAGCCTTTGACAAGGTCCCTCTCCAAAGGTTCTTACGTAAATTAAGTTGTCATGGGATAAAAGGGAAGGTCCTTTCATGGATTGAGAACTGGTTAAAAGACAGGGAACAAAGGGTAGGAATAAATGGTAAATTCTCAGAATGGAGAGGGGTAACTAGTGGTGTTCCCCAATGGTCAGTCCTAGGACCAATCCTATTCAACTTATTAATAAATGATCTGGAGAAAGGGGTAAAAAGTGAGGTGGCAAAGTTTGCAGATGATAAACTGCTCAAGATACTTAAGACCAAAACAGACTGTGAAGAACTTCAAAAAGATCTCACAAAACTAAGTGATTGGGCAACCAAATGGCAAATGAAATTTAATGTGGATAAATGTAAAGTAATGCACATTGGAAAAAATAACCCCAACTATGCATTCAATATGATGGGGGCTAATTTAGCTACAACGAATCATGAAAAAGATCTTGGAGTCATCGTGGATAGTTCTCTGAAGACGTCCATGCAGTGTGCAGAGGCAGTCAAAAAAGCAAACAGGATGTTAGGAATCATTAAAAAGGGGAAAGAGAATAAGACAGAGAATATCTTATTGCCCTTATATAAATCAATGGTACACCCACATCTGGAATACTACGTACAGATGTGGTATCCTCATTGCAAAAAAGGTGTACTGGCACTAGAAAAGGTTCAGAGAAGGGCAACTAAAATGATTAGGGGTTTGGAACGGGTCCCATATGAGGAGAGATTAAAGAGGCTAGGACTTTTCAGCTTGGAAAAGAGGAGACTGAGGGGGGATATGATAGAGGTATATAAAATCATGAGTGATGTGGAGAAAGTAGATAAGGAAAAGTTATTTAGTTATTCCCATAATACAAGAACTAGGGGCCACCAAATGAAATTAATGGGAAGCTGGTTTAAAACAATTAAAAGGAAGTTGTTCTTCACACAGCGCACAGTCAACTTGTGGAACTCCTTGCCTGAGGAGGTTGTGAAGGCTAGGACTATAACAGCGTTTAAAAGAGAACTGGATAATTTCATGGCGGTTAAGTTCACTAATGGCTATTAGCAAGGATGGGTAAGGAATGGTGTCTCTAGCCTCTGTTTGTCAGAAGGTGGAGATGGATGGCAGGAGAGAGATCACTTGATCATTACCTGTTAGGTTCACTCCCTCTGGGGCACCTGACATTGGCCACTGTCGGTAGACACGATACTGGGCTAGATGGACCTTTGGTCTGACCCAGTACGGCCGTTCTTATGTAACTCCATGTACTGTTGGAGTATTTGCTTGGGTGCGTGCAGAAATACTTTTCTCCTTCCACACCTACAGTCCTCTACTGAGGTGGTGTTGGTATAGTCCTCCAGAGTGCAGGGATTTTGGTGTTAAAACTCCATTGAGATGAATGGAGCAGTTCACATCCCTCAGAGCTACTGTTTCAGGCTCTTTGGGGACTCAGGCAGACATTTATTTTTTATTCACAGTTTGTTTTCGAGATTTTCTTCACATCCTAGAAACTCTTTTTAAAAATGAAAGCTGATATTCTGGTGCAATCACATGATTCCAGAAGTTGGCCTTCCCGTGCATCTGTCTAAATCTGATCCTATCTGTAACCACTCAACTGAATGATACTGCTGTTAGCCTGGGATGAGGCTTTGCAGCAGTGTCTGCAATAAAAGGAAACCACAAACACTATGGACATGAGAAACTGGATTAAAGAACTCATATTTCCTAGTTTATGCATTGTAAAAATGTCTGTCTTATACAACCTTGATACCTTTCAAATGCATTCCTTTAACTCTTAGCATACAGACATTTTCTTTAATACAGTACCCAGAAAATGAGTGCTGTGGAGGACATACTGGTACTGTATTTGCTATGCAGTGATCATCTGTCAATACAGGGTTATCAGGACTTGCTCTTTAAACAGAATTTATTTGTAAGTGGCTTCAATTTCACAGAATTGAACATCAGCATAAAGGAGATGAGACTGTATTGATTCCTTTAGGATCTTGTGTTTTTATTCAAACATATCTGTTGATAACCAATATGTATTTTCTGCTTAGTGTTTGTGGGTAGAGGGGGACTAAGTTATTTAAAATGTTGATTCTTGAATCGGGTATTAATTTCAAAGTGCTTACTACAAATATGGGATCTTCATAAATAGATGTATAGTAAATTTAATCTTATATCCAGATATCAGCAATTGTGTTAACTGAGGTTTCACTGTATTAAAATGTGAGTTGTTTTTCCTTTAAATAGTTTTAGTTTTCAACATTCACAACATAATTAAACTTTTGAAGGATGTTGTTTGTAGTTATAAAAAAAGAGTAAGTTTGCTTTAATTATGTCAAAAACTTTTTCAATTTAATCCCTTGAAATTTACTTTTAGCAATAAAAGCAAATAATTGGAATAAATTTTAGTTAAAGAATATTTGAGATCTGAATGTCACATTTTGCAATTACTTGAATAACTAGCAACATAATCATATGTTGATGAAAGAACCTTTAAAATGGTGATTCTCTTTTGAAATTCTTGTTTGTTACTGTTGACCGAGCTTAATTGTACTACACCCTAATACATTTCTCCTGTGTGATGAGATTATGTTGTTAATGAAAAGATAAATGAATCTTTCACTCTCGCTTTCTCTATACAAGCTAAGAGAATTTCAGACCAAAAACTTGACTGATAAAAGAAAGAAAATTCAGAGTTAAAGCTGACAACTTCCAGCCTTACATCTTGAGAAGGAGCAAAGGAACAAGCTTTTCTAAAATGGATTTAATATTTCTCATTAACTTTTTTTGTTCTTGTGAGATTGTGTCACCATTTTAATATGATTGCCTGCTCCCATCCACTCCAGATTCTTCCCCAGCCCTCAAAACTTAGAAATATAGATAGCTTTTGCAATATACTCTGAAGGACAACAAATTTGTGCTGTCAGACCAAGAGGGAGCAACTTTCAAAGTCAAAGATCTCTCATTAAAAATACCTTGCCATCAGCCCTCTTCTGCCCTATTTCTCCCTACTCTCACTTCCCCATTAATATCTGGAGACTTAGTTGGAGCACCTGAACTGATCTCCATTGCTTACAAAAAGTAGCCATAACTTAAATATCATTTAGCAGCGTGAAAAGCAATTAAGTGAACGAATATTAATATGATGGAAAATTAATTAAAATGTTATAAGGTGACTAATACTTTATGAAGAATAAACGAGGATCTTAGTTGCCCAGCAATTACAGTATTTTGGGCAATGACACTAAAGAAAACTAGCTACATTTATAAAAAAGTTCAGAGATACTTTTAAATATGCAGAGGTCAGACGAGGTTTTGGTTTTTACAGTTGGAATTGCCAAACTTGACTAGATCAGTCATTCATTTAATCTCCAGCCACTTCCTCTGACAGTGGCCAGTACCAGATACCTTAGGGGAAGATGTAAGAAATCCTGTACTCCAGAGATTCTCAGCCTTTTTCTTTGAGGTCCCCCTCAACATGCTATAAAACTCCAGAGCCCTGCAGCAAGGGGCGCCGGGGCTTGGGGTTTCAGCCCCGTGGACCCATGGTCGAGCACTGTTGCTGTAGTCGACAATAATGGAATAACATGGCCATAAGGGAAGTATTATCTTAGCCCCATCTGTTAGTGATTGATTTATGCACAGAAGCACGAGAGTTTATATCACCCGTTGTCAAACTTCTCAACTGTCCCTCAGTCAAGGGCCATCGCTTATTTTAGCCTTGGAGTTAATTGTTCCATGTAAATTTGTTGTCAATCTTATTCTTGAAAATTATTTACATCAGAAAGAATGTAAAACTGAACTTATAGACAGTTATTTGCTCTCAAGTAATGGGTCTCACGTCATTTTAATTTTCCTGTTTAAAAGACTTGGGTCCATCATTATGTGCCTTAGTCATACATTATGCTCCACATTTGCACCTTGGCAGAGTGAGAGGCATGCTTAGTTGTGTGTTGTGGATGTGGATATTACATTGAGGTAATTGGGCTTGTTTAGTCTGCAGAAGAGAAGAGTGAAGGGGGAATTTGATAGCAGCCTTCAGCTTCCTGAGGGGGGTTCCAATAAGGATGGAGCTTGGCTGTTCTCAGTGGTGGTAGATGACAGAACAAGGAGCCATGGTCTCAAGTTGCAGTGGGGGAGGTCTCGGTTGGATATTAGGAAACACTATTTCACTGGGAAGGTGGTGAAGCACTGGAATGGGTTGCCTAGGGAGGTGGTGCAATCTCCATCCTTAGAGCTTTTTAAGGCCTGGCTTGACAAAGCCCTGGCTGGGATGATTTAGTTGGTATTGGTCCTGCTTTGAGCGAGGGGTTGGACTAGATGACTTTCTGAGGTCTCTTCCAATCCTAATCTTTTCGGATTCTGTGATTAGATAATATATAAAATTCTGTACACACACACACACACACACACACACACACACACACACACACACACACACACACACNACACACACACACACACACACACACACACACACACACACACACACTCTCTCTCTCTCTCTCTCTCTCTCTCTCTCTCTCTCTCTCACATATTGGAACAGAGTACCAACGGAGATTGTGGAATCCCCATCACTGGAGATTTTAAACAACAAGTTAGAGTAACATCAGTCAGGGATGTATGTTTTTATTATCCATATAAGTGTTTTTGAACTCTACTGTGACAAAGTGGGAATGTTAATGTTTTGTCTGAATACTGTGTGTGTGCCTCAGTTTCACTGTGTTACTCAAGTATCTAGGTGGTGGGACAATGGTGTGTGTTCATTGCAAAGACTCCTAGAGGGCAGGTGTGACTGGCTGCCTGGGCACAAACAATGCCCAACTCCCTGTATCCTAGCAACTGATGGGCAGGGCCCATCTCCTGCAAGAGCCAGCCGGAGGTGTTGAGGAGCAAAGAGAGAGGTGGAGACCAGGTGACCTGTTTGCCCAGTAAAGAGACAGAGAACGAAGGAGGAACATCTGGGCGTGAGTGAGGGTGGGCTGCTGGAAGCGAGTCAGTCTCGGGGTTGGGGACTGAGGGGAGAGAGCCCAAGGCTTTCAGTTCTGGATCCCCCCAAGACAGACATGGCAGAATGTCCCTAATTTCTGTGCCAACAAGATCTGTTCTAAACTGTGATCCCGACGACTAATAAACCCTTCTGTTTTACTTCGCTGGCTGAGAGTCACTGCTGACTGCCAAGTTGGGGTGCATGGCTCCTTTGGGGGCATGTAAGGCTTCCCCAGGTGTCCCATTCACATGGATTCACTGCTGGGAGCTCATGGTGTAGATGGGGATGCAGGGCACTCCAAGGTCAGACCCAAGCAGGCGCTGAAGCCAAGGAGACTTGCCCTGAGAATGTGCCCTGAGGGGTTGTCACACTGCACGAGGATCCTGTCTGAACTTCATTCAGAGCAGTTCCAGAGCCCAAAGCCTGTGCACTCCGTGACATCCACTAAACTCTTGGTGTCAATATCATATGATAATAAGTTCCACAGGTGAATCATTGTGTAAAGAATAGTTTCATCTGAAAGATGTCCACACAGTAAACGGCCAGATATTCAATTAGTCTTCATTGAAAAGCTGAAGGTCAGAGTCAATCCCGCTAGAATTTGCACCTATGAGTCCAGGAAGTCTGGTATTACAAACCTGAGGCTTCTTCAGCTTGGCAATGTTAATATAAACTTTCCCATACTACTACTGAGCTAAGGTTTAAATAAAGAATCATCAGAGAGCTTTTCTAAACACACAGTTTTCAGTTTAGATACACATGATTTTTTGGGACATCCGCTCACTTTCAAAATGCATATTACAGTATTTACTCAATACATTGTAACAGCTCCCTCGCACTATTACACCCTATCACATAAATGTGTCTTTTTAGGTATCTTTCTAAAAAATGTTTTTGAAACACCGAAAAGACTTTATAGAATTCATTACACTGTATCTTGTAGGTCCTACTAAGTTTAAAGATCACTGATCCAGTAGACTATAACAGCTATTACAGATTTTATTTTTAAGTAGATTTTTAATTTTTAACAATTTTTTAAATAATTTTTTAATAATTGCCCTCCTTTTGGAGATTGCTAGTGCTTGCTAAGCTCCTGTAATTGACATCTGCAGAGGAAATTTCATGAGTTAAAAAGAGGATATTTACAAGTAGTTGCAATTTTTTCAAATGTATTACCCCTGTAGAGCCACACTGATCCTTTCCTTTCTCCTCCTCTTCAGATAGTTTAAACAGACTTCAGTCAGGTCTCGGAAAAGACCTGAAAATAGTTTTGTGGACGAGGCCTTTTGTAAACCAGGGTATGAGCATTTGAATGTTTTGTCAATTTGTCAGTTTGGTTGTGTCCCCTTTTGTGGGTGAGATGCACGAGGGATATGGGAATTGGGTATTTTACATCTCTCCGCTTGAGAGCTCTCTTAGCTCAAGCTATAGGGACTTGGGTTTCAACTAGGGTTACCATCCATCCGTATTTCCCCGGACATGTCCGGCTTTTGTGTCTTTAAATAGCCGTCCAGGAGGAATTGGTAACAAGGTTAAAAGGTCCGGGATTTTTCTCCCTCCCTTCCTTCCATGGAGAGTGCGGCGCGGCTGATTGGGCGGCTGGGCCATTCCACCCTAGCTCTGAGCCTCTCCAATGCCCCAAACCCCTCATCCCCAGCCCTCATCCCCCCGCACCCTAATCCTCTGCCCCAGCCCTGAGCCCCCTCCTGCATCATGAACCCCGCATCCTCAGACCCACAGCCCTCACCCTTGCATCCCCTCCTATCCCCAAACTCCCTCCCCAACCCCTTCCTCCTTCCCAAACACCCCCTCCTGCCCTCAAATTCCCTCCTAAAGCCTGCACCCCCTCCCTTTACACCGCCTCCCATCCCCAAACTCCATCCCAGAGCCTGCACCCCTCACCCCCTCCTGCACACCCACCCCCTGCCCCAGCCCAGAGCCTGCACCCAGCATCCAAACTCTATCCCAGAGCCTGCACCCCTCCTGCACCCTAATCCCCAGCCCAGGACCTGCACCCCAGACCTCCTTCCACCACCCAACCCCCCTCCCAGAGCCTTAGGCAGGTGGTGGGGCCGGGTTCTGGACACCACCAAAATTTCTACAAACCTGCCACCCATACGGGTCGGGGCAGTCAGGGGACAGGAAGGGTCCTGGGGGGGCAGTTAGGGTTAGGGGTTCTCAGGAGGGGGCAGTCAGGGGACAAGAAACAGGGGGGTTGGGGGTTCTGAGGGGAGCAGTCGGGGTGGGAAGTGGGAGGGAGTGGATTAGGGCGGGGCTTCCCCCCCCCCCCCCCCCCCCCCGTGTCCTCTTTTTTGATTGTGGAAATATGGTAACCCTAGTTTCAGCTCTGCAGGATGATGGATCATTCCCTGTTCTGTAATCCAAGATGGCAGCTGTCACAAATGTACATTCTAATTTACTTTTGTACTGCTGCTCTAAATAGTTGCATGGCTTGTTAGGTGTGATTCTGGCCTCCCTGTGGTGTGACTCTTCATAGGGAGTAGATTCAGAAAAACAAATTAATGGTAGAAACCCCACATTTGTTAGGTCCAAGTCATTTGTTGCTGTGACAGGAATTGGGTTGAGTGTGAAAGCTACACTGGATTTGTTGCGTTAGTCATTATTTTATGGAGTTAACAAATTTAGCAAGGCAGACTTTTTTTTAGTCTTTCAAAATAAAATTGTTACCAAAATGTTTAGCTATAACTTGTCTGTATTAAATGATGACATTAATCATATTTTCATCATGTCCATCTGTTTCTATTTAGGTATGTAGGTAGATGAAGAAATAATTACTGTCTCTGACAGTGGGAGTTAGGAACTGGTTCGACCTCATCTACAGTAAATGCTATCACTATTATCCTTATGCTTTGTTTCCCTTTCCTTCCATTTGTTTGCTATATCCATTTCATGAGTTTTGTCTTGAATTAGATTGTAAGATGTTTGGAACAGGGACTATCTCTGTATGTTTGTAGGGTGCTCAGGAAAAGGTGCTGTAATCTGACTTTGGGATCTCTTAGTGCTATTGTAGTGTAAACAATAATTAGTGTGCGGAATTATAGTGAGGGCGGAAATGCTTCTTGATGTGGTAAGAGTGTAATGAATGTGAGCTTCATCTTGATAGTCTCAGGAGCTGTCACTGTGATCTCTTTTTGAAGGGTCATCTTTCTAAAACAAGATCATGTATTGTTTGAGCAGGTGAAAAGGGGCTTTCATGTATGACTTCATAACAGTCCACTCACAGGAGCAGTGTTTTTGTTCTGTATTTGTGCAGAGCCCTAGCACAGGCCAGGACTAGAGCTCCTGTGTGCTACAGTAATACAAATAATAAGCTACACTCATGCCAAACCCCCATGGAAGTTCTAGGAAGTTATGCCTGGAATTGTAAGATGGATAGAACAATCTAGCAGTCTTTGCAAACGCAGTACATTGGTGAACTCAAAAAAGGATAGCTGTTGTTGACAAACTCTGCTTTTGCAACAGTGTAACACTCTATTATAAACCGGGCCTTGGTGAAGAGGTTTTTTTCAATGGTTCCTAAAATGAAAAGCATGTTTTTAGTGCCATGTTTTCAGGAATAAAAGTATTTTTCATTTCCCTTTCTTTTAGTTTAAACATGGTATGGAACTTGATTATGGAACCAGAATTAATAAAGCTGTTTGGAGTGGTGCCTTCTGTTTCTGAAAATTCTATACTTAAAGCTTTCACCAGATTGTCTTATCTTCAATTTCCTTCTGCCATATCCAAATAAAGCTATTGTTCTTCTTCGAGTGCTTGCTCATATCGATTCCAATTAGGTGTGCGCACACTGCGTGCACAATCACTGGAAGATTTTTACCGTAGCAACACTTGGTGGGTCGGCTGAGGCACCCCCTGGAGTGGCACCCTTATTGCACCGGATATATGCCCCTGCCGACCCAGCGCCCCCTCAGTTCCTTCTTACCGCCCATGACGGTCGTTGGGACTGTGGAGAGAGGCATAGCTGACCTCCACATCCCTAGCTTTACTCGTTGTACTGTAGATAGTTCTTTAGTGTAGTTTTAACAGTTACAGTGTAGTGGTTAGTAAGTTTTTGTACATAGTATATGTGGAGGAAACAGGGTTTAGCCCCTTCCCTCCTCCCCGGTACCAGGGCTCGTGCCCAGGTCTCCGGATTTCAAGCCTTGCTCGGTCGGTTTCAAGCCGATGCCCACAGGAGACCCCCACAACTCCAGCTCGAAGTGCCTGGGGGAAGCTCATCAACCCTATAAGTGCCACATTTGTAAGGCTTTCGAGCCTCGGACAAAAAAGGAGCGGGACTTTAATTTAAAACAGCTCCTAATGGAAGTGGCACTTAGCTCAGTGCCCTCGGCACTGCGTGCGGACCAGGCACCGTCGGTCCGAAGCGCGCCTCCGGCACTGGAACAATCCAGCACCAGCAAAGTTGCTCGGCACTGGACGTCTCCGGCACCGGTACAGGCGTGGCACCGCTCACTATCTCCACAGCCCAAGAAGCAGCACAAACCACCTGCTGCTCCTCTGCAGTTGCAAGCACCGCCTGGGGCCCCAGTGGAGCAGCGTACCATACCGCGAAGGCGCCAACTACGGCACCGTCGATTCCAGCGCCGCAAGCACCGTTGAGTCCAGTGCATATAAGCTCCCCAGTGCACACCGTGGTTGAGCTGAGCCTGCCATCCACTCCAGAGACCTTCTTCACCGCTCGCGACCTGATCGCACTAACTGAGCCTGGACCGTCTCACCCTCCAGCACCGCCGGTGCGGACTGTTCCATTTATAGGTGAGCCAGCCATCATGCAGCCTCCATCGCAGAGCGAGACAGCTCGGCACCGATCTGGATCCTGGTCCAGGTCCCAGTCCCGCAGATGGTCCCGGTCTTGGCACCACACGCAGTCCCGGCACTGCTCCCCATCTCGGCGCCAGTTGTACCTGCGGCACCGCTCCGCCTCCCAAATGTCTCCCTCCCGGTATAACCGGTACCGATCCAGCTCCCGGCACCGATCATCTCACAGCCGATCCCGGCACTGCCTGCACCGTCGGTCCTCATCGAGCTCTAGATCGGCCTCCCAGCACTGTTATGACAGTCGGTTCCAATCACGGTACTGCTCGGGACCCTGGCACCAGTCCCCAGCTCCCAGGCGCGTGACAGTTCAACGCAGCAGGCGCGTTCGGCACCACCTTGGCCTTCATGTCCAAATTTGACGTCATCCCAAGCGGCGAGTGGCTACCACATCCAGGGCCAAGACGCAGATGGCACTAGCCAGGGGCCAGATGAAGGACAGGATCCTGACCAGGGACCCCCACAATGGTCCTTCTGGACTCCTTGGGCATACCACCAAGCCCAAGGTGTCCCCTCAGGCACTTCTCGCTTGGCTCATTCGGAGCCTAGGGTCCCTGAGGGCACTGTGAGCCGTCCTCCCCTGATAGCCTCAGAGGCGACCGCCCTGCCTCCTTCCCCAGGATCCGCTAGTCCAGGGATTGTCCTCCTCATCCTCGCCTGACGAGGCCGTGGCAGGCACGTCCTCCTCTGGCCCACCGCCTGTAGATCTTCGTGCGCACCAGGACCTGCTGCGTAGGGTGGCCCAGAACATGAAGCTACAGGTGGAGGAGGTGGTGGAAATTGAGGATCCTGTAGTGGACGTTTTATCGGCCGATGCCCCCACACGTGTAGCCTTACCGTTCATTCGGACCATTAAGGCTAATGCCAATACGATCTGGCAGTCCCCGGCATCTATCCCTCCCACAGCCAGAGGGGTGGAGAGGAAATACATGGTGCCCTCTAAGGATTATGAATATTTGTATGTCCGCGCCCAACCTTGCACCCTCGTTGTACAGTCTGTAAACGAGAGGGAGAGACATGGCCAACAAGCGCCTGCCCCTAAGTCCAAGGATGCTAGGCGCCTGGATTTGTTCGGGCACAAGGTTTATTCTACAGGTGGTCTGCAGGTCAGGGTAGCTAACCAGCAGGCCTTCCTGAGCTGTTATAACTATAACACCTGGAACTTGATGGGGAAGTTCAAGGAGTTGGTTCCCCAGGAGTCCAGGGAGGAGTTTGGGGCCTTGCTAGAAGAGGGCAAGAAAGTGGCAAGGACATCCCTGCAGGCGTCCTTAGATGTGGCGGACTCAGTGGCTAGGAGTCTAGCCTCAGGCATGGCTATGCGCCACATTTCATGGCTGCAAGTGTCCGGTCTTCCACCGGAGCTGCAGCAAACTATACAAGACTTGCCCTTTGATGGCCAAGGTCTATTTTCAGACAAAACTGATCCCAGAGTGCAGAGTCTGAAGGATAACTGGGCCATCATGAGCTCATTGGGCATGCATACCCTGGTGACGCAACGTAGGCCCTTCCGGCCCCAATCGCAGCACACCTACCCTAACCCTCGACCATGGCAAGACTTCAGTAGAAGGCGTGGTCGTAGTAATAGGAGACGACAATCTGGTCCTCAGTCAGGCCAGAATCAGGGCCCCCCAAAACCATCGGCAGGGCCCAAGCAAAACTTTTGAAGGTGCCCTCTAGGACGGAGCACCAGTCTCCTTGCAGGATCCTTTCCCGCCTTTCTCCAACCGCCTCTCCTATTTCCTCCCTGCGTGATCCTGCATAACATCAGATCTCTGGGTCCTACGCACGGTGGAAACTGGATACCATCTTCAGTTTGTTTCGCGCCCCCCCTTCCCACTCTCCCTCCCCGTCCCTCTTCAGGGACCCTTCTCACGAGCAACTCCTCTTACAGGAGATACAAGCGCTCCTGTCTATTGGAGTGGTGGAAGAGGTACCAAAAGACTTGAGGGGCAGGGGTTTTTATTCCCGTTACTTCCTAATCCCCAAGCCAAAGCGGGGACTTCGGCCCATCCTGGACCTGCACGGACTCAACAAATTCATGGTAAAGTTGAAGTTCCGCATGGTTTCCCTGGGGACCATTATCCCTTCCCTGGAGACTGGTACGCCGCCCTCGACATGAAGGACGCGTACTTCCACATAGCAATTTACCCGCCGCACAGGTGGTTCCTTCACTTTGTGGTCAACCAGCAGCATTTCCAACTTACCGTCCTTCCCTTCGGCCTGTCCACAGCGCCAAGGGTCTTCACAAAATGTATGGTTGTCGTGGCGTCCTTGATCTGCAGACATCGGATCCAAGTGTTTCCGTACCTCGACGACTGGCTCATTCAGGGTCGTTCAGAGCTACAGGTGCAGTCTCATGTTCAGTTCATCATGAGTTTGTTCAGGCAACTGGTCCTGTTACTCAGCACTGGAAAGTCCACTTTGGAGCCAACCCAAAGAATAGACTTCACTGAGGCAGTCCTGGACTCTAATCTCGCCAAGGCATGCCTGCCACAGTCCCGCTTCCAGTCCATGATGACCATTATTCACAGCCTACAAAGCTTCCTGACCTCAACAGCACGCATGTGCCTCGGTCTTCTAGGCCACATAGCCTCATGCACCTTTGTGACCAGACATGCCAGACTACGCCTCCGCCCACTTCAGACCTGCCTCTCATCAGTGTACCATCCAGGCCGGGACAGTTTGGACGCAGTACTCATGGTGCCAATGGAGGTCTTATCCTCTCTGGGATGGTGGCTAAATCCCAGCCTTGTTTGCAGGGGGATGAACTAACAGGAGAATATGTAGAGGTTGTTAAATCTCATTCACATGTAACCACACAATTAAAACATCATTACTCATGAGACACATAATGGTTATGTCACTAGTGTGGAAATTTTCTGTATATATTCACTTGGGGACTGTAATATAGGTTACTTGCGGTAGGAGGGAGGGCCTCAAGGTTCGTTTTGTAACCCACATGTATTTTATATTGGTTGTAAATTGTGTGTGCTACTCTTGAGTTGATGTTCTCTCCGTTTTATAATAGAAACTAAATTTTCAATGATGAATGTTTCATTTATTACATTTTATGATATTAAGAAGAAAACAATTTTAAAAGGTTTCTGCACAGGGTTTGAGTGACTGCAGGAATAGAAGATTAAATAATATGTTTTCCATGCCTGTACCGCTTTTCTTTTGTATTTTAAAACATTCTTTGTTTTAAATTCTTTCCACCTTTTTGTTGTATTAGAGCTCTCTTGTTGGTAGGGGAGAAAATGGCTAAATGCTATTGCTATATGACCCTCATTTACAGCATCTCTGTACGGATTTAAAAATGAAGATAGCAATACTATAAAGAAGCAGGTAGTAATATAAACTGTGTTCCTGATTCACTTAGCTGAAAATTGCAATTCAGGTGCAACCCCAAGGTAAAGATGAATTCCGAGTCCAAATACCTTGCAAGTTACATACATGAGAATGTGGAGCCAGAGCTCCTCCCATTCTTCGAAAATCTGGAGAAAATATTCATCAGTAAAACCCAGGGATCAGAGACGTTAATTTTCTTCTTGGTTGTCTGTGTCAGAAGCATCCCCATATAGCCCCTTTAGTGAGCCTTCTCTCTATGCAGGAGGGAGAATCTCTAAGGACTGTGGCAGATTTGAATTAGTGGCCTAGTAGTAAAAGACTGTACAACAATACCAATGCTCTGAGCCACTTATTCTCCCCCCGAATGATTTTTGTCAACTATAAATTCAGCACAACTACTTCAGTTCATAAAGAAAGTAAGGAAACGCTATATCTCTAAAGTACTCTGTCTTGTTTAGGGGGGGAAATGAACTGTTTGGTTGGTTGCAACTGTGTTGCAGGGCCTGTGTGTGTGTGTGCGCGCGCCTAATCTTAGTTATTTGTTCACATTAGTTGCTGTGGGTCTGTTGTCTTTAAACACTTTCAGTGATTGTTTTCCCAGAGAATCATGAGAGATGCAATCAGTTTCATTTGTTCTGAACAATAGATTGTGGCGGGAATTCTGTGCAGTGGCGGGACGGCTGCACCCACTTTGTTGATTTAAGCTGTCAGGAGAAATTGACTCATGTACCTAGTACTAACAACTGCTGGGGCCAGACAGTTCAGCCATAAACTGTGGCCAGCAAACTATTATGTCCACTTAGCCTATTCTCCTAAAGTACCTCTCCCATCTTCATTGGTCCCTATATCCAGAAACACTGGACTATGACTCTATGTATTATTTTGAAAGCCATCAGAATTCTACTTCTTCATTCCATTCATGCCTGTCATTTATTATCTAGCCACCTGTCTGGGGGGAACTGTTAATGACTCCATGGAAAATACAGTCTGTGCTTTACTGTTAATTTCAAGCATATAATTGCTCATCTCAGTTGGCATTGTTTGTGAAGAAATGTACCTACTTGAGATTCTTGTTTCTCTTTCTACTGTACTGTCCAATATTATTTATTTGTGAAAATACTTCTCTTATACCAGAGATCTAGCAAATAGATGAATAAATAACACTGGAAGAAACTGCTCTTTTTTATGGTATAATGTTTAAAACTGTTCATTATTGAAAACCTGGGCAAATAAACACCCCCTCTCCCCCCAAAAAAATCACTTTTAAGAGAGATGGTTAATCTTTACTTCTTTATAGTTTCTTACCTATTTAATTTCTTCCTTGAACTATTTCCTTCACTAATAGAATATAACCTCTGTATTCTGCTGTTACCTACTTACATTTCACTAAGAATTCTGGCTTGGGAGTTTTGCCACAATCTGGCTTTAACCATGACTGTGGAGGAGTAGAGAGAGTCTGTGAGGCTTATTTTCACTTGGCGTTTATTAAGAGCATCTGCTGATGGTTAGACCAGCTGACAGAATATAGGCAAAATAAAACTGGAATCTAAATAAAATGAATAAAGGCAAAGTGAAGATGACGGAATGTCTATCCAACTGCAATGTAGCAGGCAAAATAAATATATTATTCACAATTTTTTTATACGAAGTATATATAATTAAATTAATTGCGCATAGGTTAAGTGCAGCATTAGACTGTAGTTTAAATGTTGCTGTTTTTGCATGTTAGAGATGACACCAGAAAGATGTTTTAATTTTTAAATATGGCATTCTGGGGTAATGACTTAAGGAACAAAACTAAGTTCTGGACATGCTTTTGAGAGTGGTTTGAATCTGGCCTTCAGCACCTGCAATTTTGTGGGTGCAGTTAAGGTCAGTTAAACATTTAAATCAGTGGTGGGCAACCAATAGGAGCTGCAGGAAGCAGCGTGGTCTGGCCACCACTTTCTGCAGCTCCCGTTGGCCGGGAACGGCGAACCGTGGCCACTGCGATCTGCGGGCAGCTGTGCTTGTGGACAGTCAATGTAAACAAACGGTCTTGCAGCCCGCCAGCAGGTTACCCTGATGGGCCGCAGGTTGCCCACCACTGATCTAAATACTTTCCTGTGGTCACAAATTGAGAACTTAAACATCCAAATAATATTAACTATGCCTGTAGTTATTTGCAAGCTAGTAGAGGGAGGACAACTTGTATAAATCTGGTCCGATATGTTAAATTTATGGCCTCTTTCATAACAAACAACAAAACTTGATAAACGACATTGAACTGTTGTCAAATTTCAGAGTTATATTAAATCAATGAAGTAGATCCAGTACCTAAAGTGATTTATTGTAGTTCTCTAATAGGGTTGCCAGGCATCTGGTTTTTGACCAGAACACCCGGTCGAAAAGGGACTCTGGCGGCTCTGGTCAGCACAACGGACCAGGCCGCTAAAAGTCTGGTTGGCCGCAGCACCAGTGGGGCAGGCAGGCTCCGTGCCTGGCTCCACACTGCTCCCAGGAAGTGGCTGGCATATCCCTCTGGATCCTAGGCGGAGGGGTGGCCAGGGGGCTCCGCACACTGCCCCCGCCCACAGGTGCTGCCCTCGCAGCTCCCATTGGTTGGGAACCTCCCGGACCCCATACCCCTTCTGCACTCTGAACCCCTTGGCCCCAGCCTGGAGGCCCCTCCCGCCCCCGAACTCCTCATTTCTGGCCCCAGCCTGGAACCCTCAGCCCAGAGCCCATACCCCCTCCAACACACCAGCACTCTGCCCCATTCTGGAGTCCCCACCTGTACTCTGAACCCCAGAACCCCCTCCTGTACCCCAAATCCCTCATCCCCAGAGCCTGCACCCCCAGCTGGAGCTCTCACACCCTGCACTCCAACCCCCTGCCCGGAGCCCCCTCCTGCACCATGAACCCCTCATTTCTGGCCCTATCCTGAAGCCCACACCCCCCGCTCAGAGCCCGTACCCCCTCCCACACTCGAACCACCTGCCACAGCCCGGTGAAAATGAGCAAGTGAGTGAGGGTGGGAGAGAGAGACGACGGGGCGTGGGGATGGAGTGCGCAGGGGCAGGGCCTCGGAGAAGGGCATGGCCTGGGCGGGGCCTCGGAAGGGGGCAGGGCAAGGGTGTTCAGTTTTCTGCAATTAAAAACTTGGCAACCCTATTCGCCAGTGAGCAAATATGCTTTGTCACCCATTACATTATTTCAGTTACAATATTGCCAACCCCAAATGTACAAAAATAATGAGTTAGGCCCCAAAATATCACAATTTGGCTTACAAATCAAGAGATTAAAAACATTTGAAGTTCTTTGAGCCTTCAGGGTACACTTGGGTCAAACTTTTTGCCAGAACCACAAAGCTAGATACTAACTTTAATAAGAAAGAAAGAAAAAGAAAGAAAGAAAGCTGAGATTCTCATGCAATCACTTGTTCCCACAACTGGGCTTTACATAAAACATTAAGTATTGTGAAATTCATATTAAGATCATGAGAGTTGGCAGCACTGTACTTGCATATCTGTTCCTTCCTCCAAAGCAGCTTTATTCATGTACACTACAGCATAAGGGGAAAAACAAGATTTTAAATCTTTAAATATTTGTTTTTATTTACTTGCTCTTTAAATGAATATTAGTGTACATTAATTGATATTGATTTCATTTTGCTCTGCTTTTGATCGGTGTATCTAAGTGAGTTGTGTGTGTGTGTGTGTGTGTGTGTGTGTAGGACAGAATAAAAAGCTGCAGGACTATACTCATCAGGTAAGACATGTATGTCACATGAAAGAGGGTAACTTTGACTTTTACTTATCATCAGAACAAGCAGGGTAGTGATCTTCAGGAAACCTTGCATTAATCTCAGAGGTTAATGGGTAGCAATTGCTTGCCTTAGGGATCATTTTGGCACACAATATTTCAGTGGTTGCTTCCTATCTCTCACATAATTTTTTCCTCCAAATACTTGTCTAATTCTTACACAAAACTGTTTGTATAAGCTGCTTTGTTGATAGATTTTGCAGCTTATTCTTTATATTAATTACGCTTTAAAAATTGAAACAGTCCAACCATCACTAAATGATTTACTCATCTGTCATAGATTATTTTATTTTCATACTGGCTGCTCTAGACAAATATGAGCTAAAGAGTGTGTGCTTTAATTTTACTGGTCTTTTATTTAATTTTTTATGATTTTTCCTGTCCTAAAACAGTGGTTGGGCCTTGGATCTGAATGTCAGTGGGGTCAGAGCACTGTATTGTGTTTCCATTTACTGTATATCAAACCTACCTCATCTGCCCAATAAATGGTGATGTTCAAGGAGATACCAACACAGGCTTATCTTCTGTACTGTGTATTACATTTTGTTTGTAATTTGAGTCAGGGTGCCTCTATGTGAGAGGAGCGGAAGAAAATTAGAATTACAGGTGGAAAAACAGTTCACAAGAACTGAGGTGGTTCCCACACTGTTGCATTCTTAGTGGAAATAAGAAATACATATGTATAGAGAACTTGACAATTGAGATTTTGTTATGTCCTATACAGATTACTATGAGCTTACAATAAAGTGTGTGCCCATTTTGTAAAATACGGTCTTAACGACATTCATCAAAACAGTAACTTTGCAAGTGAACATAAATAGAACAGTGTATGTCATGATATCGCAGCTCAGAGCTTTGCAACAGAAAGAATGTTTGAGTGTCTGGTTATTGTATCATATAAAATGTTTCAATATGATGTAAGGCTATGCTAATCATTATATTGAAGTATGCACGCCTGATTAGATTAATGTCTGAAGAATTCAGTGAAGTTAAATATTAATGGGGACAGTTTCTGGTTTATCATGATTTGTGCTACTGGCTAGATAAGACTACTTACTATGCTTTTAGTAGACTACAAAATTACATGAAATACGTTACTAGGCTTTCATTACACAGGGAATGATAAAAGCTTAAATCTTGTTTCTTACATTTTCACACACAAATTTCTTCTGCTAGAGAGTTTTAAAATGAAGTATAGTCATTCTCAAATGTAGCTGAGGTATAATCCTTTTTACAAAATTGTTATTAACTAATAATGCAAATAAGATTTGCCAGAAGTAGAAATGTTGATTGAAGTCTTTAAAACAAAAAGCTGCTTTACACCAATAATTTCCATATTCTAAGACAGTGGTCCCCAAACTGTGGGGCACGCTCCCCTACGGGTGTGTTGAGAAATGTTTGGGGGGGCCAAGGCCAGCCCCCAAGGGGGGCAAAAAGGGAGTGCCACACTTCCAGCCCTGCTCCGCCCCCAGCCCAGCTCCACCCCCAGCCTCGCTCACCCCAACTTGTTTAGGTCCCGTCTTCTTCTGCTTCCAGGCCTGGGCCAGCCCCCATGGGGGACGGGGAAGAAGTGCCACACTTCCAGCCCTGCCCCTTCCCCAGACCAGCTTCGCCCCCAATCCCATTCAGTCTCCAGGCCCAGCTCTGCTGCCTGGCCTGATCCACCCCCAGCCCAGCTCTACCCTCATTTCCTCTCTGCCCCCAGACCAGCTTCTCCTGTAGCTCCATTTCTTTCCTCACCCCCAGCTCTGTCTTCAGCCCAAGATCCACTCCTGAGGAAGCCTTGGCGGTGCAGTAACGGAAGGGGGAGGGGGGAGAGACAGATTCCATTAATGGGAAGGGGGGGCTGTAGCTGGAAATATTGCGCACCACTGTTCTAGGACATGTTATATTCTGTTGTTGTTATTTTGTTATATCAATATTAGCCGCCTGCCCACAACAATTTTGTATTCCTGCTGTTTGAAAATGCCAGTTTCCACATGATAGCTAAAATATTTGCATTACAATCTTAAAAAACTGGGAAAACTTCAGCAAGAAAGAAACACAATTGTCACTGGAATTAGTTATTTTAAAAAAGAAAACCTGTCTTCCTCTTGGTCAGGAAATTCTTCCAGCTAATAATTTTTTAAACCAAAACTGAAGTAATAAAATAACACGTATAAAAGGTAAAGATTGTAGTCCAAGTGGACATCTGTCCCTTAGAACCTGGACTTAAACTGCAAATTCATTTTACCAAACTACCAAGCAGCCATAAAATTGAGAAGACATTCTGCGGCTGTTCACATGGGCAGTATTAAAGCTGATGACCTTGAATAGAAAAAAATTGCATCCCATTATCAGTCTCCTGAGCATTTAATCTATAGACTTTTAAAAATACTTTTTTTACTTAAATCTTAGAGAGCAGCAGGATATGCTGTTGTGCTGCTAACTAAATTTTAAAACATATTGACTGTAGGTTTTAAGGTATCTATAATTTAGTGAACCATAAAAAGTGACACAGCTCACTGAACTGAATAGCAAACAAAATTGGTAAAAGCATGCCTGGGGCAACAGCTTTTATTGAGTTTATATTGTTTTAACTTTTATCACGCCTAGTACGTGTAATTATTGACAAATTAACCCTTTTGCATTTTCACTCTCATCCTTTTCCTCTTCCTGATTTTGCTCAGGAAGAATCTCTGTGGGATATACTCGGCATTTTAGAGTTGCTTATTTGTTTGTTTGAATGTTCTTTATTAGAACTTAGCAATGAATAGTTGAATCTTTGGGTTATTGACAGTGGCTCTGTCACTGTGCCTCAGTGGGTCACAGCTGAGAATACCAGATTCAAGACAAACTGCTGAGAAATGGGGCAGTCTGACTCCCAAACTGGTGGTTATTCTTCCATAAGATATACCAAGCCAATAACAAAAGTAAACTTCTGTCTCATCACACTGGTTAACAAGAAGTCAGGAATGCAGTCTCCTTAAGTATTTCAGCCCTTGTTTCACCACTCAGACAGTAGACTTAATGAGGAGTGGTCATTTAAAACCATCATCCAATGAAGTGTTCTTCTAACCCCAAGAGATCAGCCACATAGCCAGGTAAATATATATCTCCGATTTTATCCAATAATCACACTGTTGCCAATCCTTTAGTGTCTAATATATAAAGGTTTATTTATAAGAGAATAGAAAGAGGAGAGTTTTAAAATGGTCAAGGAAAACTAATACATACACTCACTGCAAAGTTCTTGGATCAGGTTTGTATCAGTAATGGAATAAGCTGCTGGCTTGTAAAGTCTCAGGTAACTTCCAAAAGATTGGAAGGTCCTCAGTTCTTTGGTGGGAATGCTCCTTTTAGTGTAAGTCCCTAGTCCAAAGATCAGAGCAGGAAAGAGGCAAAATGGAAATGCTTCCAGGGTTTTTAAATACCTTCTTCCATGTGGAGTGAACTTCAATCTTAGTTTGTGGAAAATTACAGGCACAAGATGGAGTCCAGGGTCACATGAGCTAGTCACATGCACTTGCATGTTTCAGTGAGTCATAGAAGCAGCCATTACTCTGGCTAAAACGTCCCTAGGAAGGCCCACCAGGCAGGGATAAACTTCTTCCATGGCTCATTATATTCATTAACAGGCCATCAACTTGAATGGTCCATTCACAATTTGCTGGCTAGACTGGATGCAAACTACTTGTGGGTATTACCCCAGGAGCAAACACATTTGAAATAGTCAATATTCATAACTTTAAATACAGAGATGGTACATGCATAAAAACAGTACAATCTATAAAATATGATTATCACTTTTCCTTTGATAACTTGCATGACATACCTCAGATAAGGTTTGTTGCATTTATATAACAATGGTAGCAACAATAATATACATGTTCATATTTTAATCCTACGTCACAGGCTCCAAAAGCATTAAAAATGTGTTGAACATGGAAGGATGTGTAACTCAGGTATTCTAAAGTGGAGTGTTTTCCAGATCTTTCTTTTTGTCCACCAATAAATCAAATGTGTAATATCTTGCATGCAAGAAAACCTTTTTCTTTACCTTCTTGGGTCACCTTTTTCACACAAAGTTTAAGAGACTCTGGAATTACCTTTCCAAAGGTGGTGGTATTTAATTTTTATATATAATTCCATAGGTGTGTACTATTAATTTTCCACCATTACCCATATGTAATTTACAATATAAGTCTGCGATGTGGAAAGGCTCTGCCCAGGACAGTGTTACAAAAGGCATGTGGGAATCGGAAGAGGGATAGAGTAAATAATGTCACTACATTTATCTTAAGTACTGGTAATATTGATCCTTTTTGTTTGCTGCTATGCTTCCCCTTTTGGAACTGTTCAGGACTCAAGGGGGTAAGAAATGGACTCAACCCTCTAGTGATGAGATGTGTGCATAAAGGGAGAAGTAAAGGCTGCTGTTTCTGTACCTCTTGTCTGATGCTTGCTCTTTTTCAAAGTAAACTAGAGGGATTAACCCTAAACTCTTTCATGAGAAGAATATGTCTTCCTGTGAGTGTGGATAGTGCTTAGCACTTCGAAAGTGCTACTAGAATAAAAATAATAATATCTATTCAAAAAGAACAAGGTCTCATTTGTCTTTTCCAACACTCACCTTTCCTATGTTTTTTTTTCTTTTTTTACCTCTTATTTTCTGATTTCCCCCCCCCCCCTCCCCATTCCTGCACTTCCCCTGCCAAGTTTTCTCACACAAATGGAAACTTTGTTCTAATTGGTTACTCCCCTTAACTTTTAAGAAACAAATAGCTAAAGGTATTTTAAACAAATGTCATTTACTATCTTTTAATGTTTGTTCTATGTATTTCTGACATAATCTAAAGATTACATTCAGATGAGAGACACATTCAGATATGAACTGTACCTAGTCAGACGGTCCGCTGGAATGGATTGGGGTAGTGTGAGCTCCTGACCAACATTCCTCATAGTGGGGCATTCCCTTTATAGTGTGACAGGACAGAAGACAGATCAGGAAATGCCCCATGCTTAATCTTCCAGAAGTTCTCCAACTCCAAACTAAACAGACAGAACACTTCTTAGGTTTCTCTTGTTTGCAGAGCCTCTGGAAGCTCTTTTGCTTAAAATGCCCAAATTGTTAGAGATACTTGGAGTTTGAGACTTCAACAAACACTCTCATCCCTTCCAAAACTGTGTGTTTGAATTTAGCTGTTTGATTTCCCTGAAGTATGATTTAGTGGGGCAACAGCAGCAGCTCTCTCCTTTTATCAGTCATAGCAGACAAGAAACACAAAGTGAAGCTGAAGACCAGAATCGCTCCAGCTTTCCCACTCCTCCAACTGCAGGGGAGAAAGAGGCAGGCCTCTTCTGAATCTCTTCACTGTGCACAAGACTGATCATCCAAGTGGCTTAAAAAGCACCACTGATCCAAGGACAAGGTCATCCTGGAATCCAAATGGACCTCAGAGAATCTCAGATCATAATGAGACCTCTTAGGAGGTCTTTCTCTTCAGGCAAACAATTGAAGGCTCATTGCTTTAGTAATTTCAGGAAGGAGTAGACTGTCCCGTCCCTGTATACTGCAGAGTTCAGGGAATTCACCTTGCAGCCCTTTTTGAAGCCTGCATATAGGAAATTCTGGGTATGTTGTAGGGAGAATGACTGACTGCACTGCCACTTTTTTCTCCAGTATATGCAAGATAAAGATGTTCCAATTTGAGTATCTGTGGTTGTGGCCATTTTTGGATGTGATTTGGAGGGATGGGGGTTGTTCTTTTATTTTACTTCAGGAAGGGCATCCAGCAACATCCCTTGTGAAATACACAATTCAATACCATCTCTTCTCAAACCCCTCTCCCTGACCATCAAGGCTGGAGAAGCTGACAGAACTTGGGATATAAGTCCCAGCCTAAGATCCGAGAACCAGACATCATGAGGCTATCCAAGAGCCAGAAGACTCATTTACATATTTCTTAATTTTTCTCAGAACTCTACCAAACAGAGGTGAGGAAACCATATCTCAGTTTCCTGCCTGTATCTCAAGCCAAATGCATCAGTCCTCAGAGGTTTGAGTCTGAAGTGCCTGCCAGAACCTGGTTAGCTAGGCCGTCTTTTTAGAAGTGAACCAATTGACTATTGGAGACCTAAGCAGCTCATATGCTTCCTGGAAAATACCCTTCCTGGCATCTGTGTTTTATCATCATTTTCTATGATACTAGAAAGAAGATAGGATTGAAAGGAATAGAGGGCAGGTAAGGCAACTGGAGCAGAAGACAAAAAACTGATAGGAAGTAGGCAGACTTAGGGCTTACATTCTACCTGTGATTTACAATTTTTTTGCCTTGTGCTTCCTGATTGGTAGAGCCAGAATGGTCTATGTAAGATCAATTACCGAGTAGCAAATAATTAGGTTTCAGTTAAAACTATTTTTTTCTGATAATTTTGTTTTCTATAACCAACATTCTCAGCTGGTTACTAAATCAAGTGCACTAAGATCCCTCTATTTTGACACTAACATCAGATTATTCTACCTTGATTTGCTTTTTATTAATTAATTCCAGCCCTCAATAGATGTGTGCCCCTTCATGTAAATCAGTTATGTTGGCTAAGATAAGATGAGCAGCTCTCTGCTTGAATAAAAGGCTGAACTAATCTTGTCCATTTAAACAAGCCTTTTATATGCTGAACTCAAGCTGCTTGTGTTGGTCTGATGATAAAACAAATGTTTTCCTTAGTGACTCTGCTAATTTAGCTTCCATATCACAGGTGTTCATTTTTCATTTCTTCTGCCCTAACTTTTTTTCATATTTGGTACACAAAAACACCACAGATCAGTCTATTTACAAAATAATGTATTGATATTTGGTATTTTACAAAAGTATCTGTAGGCATTTTCTTTTTATTCCTATAAAACTCTGGCATTTCCCCCCTCACAGTTGGTATACACATTATAATAAAGTGAATAATTTAGGCCTATCAGAAATATGCTTGACATCATGACTGAAATCACTGGAAGCCAGCTTAATGTTAAAATTAAAAGCGGTACATGATACAACATTAGCATAAGGATGAATGTAATGATTTTCTTTCAAAACAATAATATATGTTACAAGTATCAGGGGGTAGCCGTGTTAGTCTGTATCTACCAAAACAACAAGGAGTCTGGTGGCACCTTAAAGACTAACAGATTTATTTGGGCATAAGCTTTCATGAGTAAAAACCTCACTTCTTCGGATGCATCTTTAAGGTGCCACCAGACTCCTTGTTGTTTTTGTTTTAATATATGTTACAGTACATTTATTTTTATATTATGGAGTAATATCTTAAATGAAACTAAATGACAATTTAAAAAAATGAACAAGGGATATGTAGTCATACATTATCCTTTTTTATGTTTGTTTCCCTTACTAAGTAATTTCCAAAATTCAGTAATTTACAATGGATTACCCATATTTACAAGGACTTGACTTCTAGTACTATTCCTTTTGTTTCTCTTTCTTTCTCTTTTCCTCCCACTGCACCACAACCCCTCCCATCCTATCTCTGTCTCCTTTTCTCTTTCCTTTCAGGTCCAGCCTCTCAGCTGCTTAGGAAGAATAGCACTTTTACACACAAGTATTTTATTCACAGGACTGCTGAAATTTTACACGCAAGTGTAAGCCACGCAAATCTCAAAAGTCTGTGAAAGTAGCTTGTCTCTGTGTCCTAACAAATATATGGCAGACATTTAATCTAGCCACCCATTACTGAATGTAACTTATTTTACAGTACTTTCAACCTGACACTGGCCATTTTCATCCAGTCTTTATCAAACAAAATGTCAATTTCCATTACAGTGTCCATGTGAAAAGCAACATTAAAGCAATTTTAATAATTTGAAAGCTATAGCAATATTGCTCCTCTTTTGGGGGCTGTGGTGTCCTAGCTAACGTACACAGTTTCTACATAGAAATTCTTTTGGAAATGAACTAGCTTGAGGAGCTATAATACTTGTTTTTTACATACTACACACCTGCAACAAAAACTGAAATTAATTCTCAGATAGTACCCAACAAGGTGAAAAATGCTGGAGACTGGAATGCTACTATTCTTCTGCTTCAAGACAGTAATAAAACTAAACCAAGGTTGCGTTAATGTACAGTTTGTACTTCTAAACCAAGACATTCAGTACAATATTCAGGACCACTGATAAGACAGTTCCCAGGGTGGAAGAAATGAATGCCATATTTACTCACCACTGGCTTTGATTTAGATTTGTAGTTATTTTTTGTTGCACTGCTTCACCTTTCCCCTGGGACTTGTGCCTAGTTTCAGAAACTTACCAAGTGATGGAGCCATAACACTATAAGGGCTATTGCCTGGTGGGACAGGAGAAAAGAGACCTATAACACAGAATTAGTCAATGGAAATGCCCTGTTGGGGAGCAATTCTATGAAGATTCACTCTGAATTTCGGCCTTTTTTTCAATAATAATTCTAGGCAGTCACAAGAATATATAGTTAAATGTTACTCCAGTATTTAAATTCTAAATATCAAAATACTTAAAAAGAGCAGAGTTGACAGTTACATCAGACATGTGTCCTAGGTTTATAACAAAGTCCAAATGTCATTATAAAAAGAGATTGAAGGACATCAGCATAAAAAGCCCCCTTCACTTAATACGAAGAATGGATTTGATGGATTTTTAAATTTTGTTAAAAGTTTGAAAGAGAATTTTTTTAAAAAATTACACTATGACCTCTGGTAGATGGTCCTTTGTTTATAACAATGTATCTGAATTATTGGTTTCTTCAGTATGCATTAATTTTAAAACAAATGACAGACATCTTTTTTTAAAATGTGTGTTACATCCATTTCTATTTGCTGAGATCACTCTTCTGTTCTTTGCTTTCTCCATTTTATATATAATAAACTTTTTTGTTTGTATTTTATAATATAATACAATTCCTGATATTTAATGAAATTCATAAAACTACAAAATGCTTACAAACTTAGAATTCTGCAAACACTTACACCTGTGCTTATGTATGTGAATAATCCCTTTGAAGTTGAGTTTGTGCGTAAATGTTTTCAGGATTGAGGCCTTAGGTTTTTTTGCTTTAACTAAATTGAGTTACTTATAAAAACATGCTTTATATAGATATAGATCAATATATAGATAGATTCATAGATGTAATAGAATCATAGAACTGGAAGGGACCTTGAGAGGTCATCTATTCCAGTCCCCTGCACTCATGGCAGGACTAAATATTATCTAGATCATCGCTCTGGAGCCTGGTGCAAATTGCCCCACTTGCCCCCCCCACCCTCCCGGGCAACCGTGAAGAACGATTTTTCTCCCTCCTCCTTGTAACACCCTTTTACGTACTTGAAAACTTTAATCATGTCCCCTCTCAGTCTTCTCTTTTCCAGACAAACCCAATTTTTTCAGTCTTCCCTCATAGGTCATGTTTTCTAGACCTTTAATCATTTTTGTCTCTCTTCTATGGATTCTCTCCAATTTGTCCACATCCTTCCTGAAATGTGACTCCCAGAACAGGACACAATACTCCAATTGAGGCTTAATCAGCACGTAGTAGAGCAGAAGAATTACTTACTGTATCTTGCTTACAATACTCCTGCTAATACATCCCAGAATGATGTTCGCTTTTTTTGCAGCAGCATTACATTCTTGACTCATATTTAGCTTGTGGTCCACTACAACCTCCAGATCCCTTTCCACAGTACTCCTTCCTAGGCAGTCATTTCCCATTTTGTATGTTTATATATAAAATGACTTCATAGGATCAAAAGCAATTATAGATTTCCTTCAAGTCTTCTGTGGCAAAACCTGTATGATACTAATTACAGAATGATGAGGAAGAGGTGGCACACAGCAAAGTGCCTATATAGCTCATGTGGAAAGGGTTCATATCAATATAACCAGGGCTCTTTTTCATAATACTTCAAATGATTGTTGGTTTATTTCACCAAAGGTGTATCATATAAGAGACGAAGGAAATACACCTCTACCCCGATATAACGCTGTCCTCGGGAGACAAAAAATCTTACCGCATTATAGGTGAAACCACGTTATATCGAACTTGCTTTGATCTGCCGGAGTGTGCAGCCGTGCCCTCCCCCCCCCACGGAACACTGCTTTACCACGTTGTATCCGAATTTGTATTATATCGGGTCGCGTTATATCAGGGTAGAGGTGTACTTCCTTTGTTTATATTGCGTTTAAGTTCACTGAGTGCTTTGAAATCTGTCAGGATGAAATGAGATGATATGATACAGGCATCTTGACCTTAAGAAAATTTTTGTTAACCATTCATTTTTATTTCGAAACAATCCCAGTGCGCTAAACTGTGCACACAACTTATCTGAAAGTATGCTGGGAATACTGTTACATTGCCATTCACCATATTTGTTTATTTGTTGTCTCTTGGTATGAACCAAGACCACAAACTTTTGGGGATATGGACTGTCTTTTTACTATATGTTTGTACAGCATCTAGCACAAAGGTGGCTAATCTCTGATTAGGGCCTCTAAGCATTACTGTAATAGTCAAAATGTGTGATAAAATAATTTCTCTTATTCTGTTATTTTTATTATTAAAATCCAGTCTCCTTTAAAGTCTCTGCTTTTAGCCAAAATTGATTTTAAGTTTTAAAGACCTAAGATTAAAATTTTCAAAAGCACCTAAGCCTATGTGACTTAGGAGTTAAAGGTTTTTTCCCCCAAAAGTTATTTAGGGTATTTCTACACTGAAGCAGGAGGTCTAATTTGCAGCTTGGATAGACAAACCCGCTCTATACCCTTAGACATTTGAGGCTCAAAAGTATTTAGGTGCCTAATTCCCACTGAAATCAATGGGAGCTAGGTGCCTAAATACCTTTGAGGATGTGGGCCTAAGCCACTTTTGAAAGTGGGATTTTAACAAAAAGTTCCTTTTGCATAAGCTGGATTTAAATTTAGACATTCAGGAACCTAATGATACTTGCACACTTTTATGATGTACTTTACGAGTTTCATGGATGAATAACAATGTTTACTTATAAACTATTATTAATTTATTAAAATTATACCAAGTTCCAAAAGGCTATGCAAAAAGTGGTTTATATATGATTCATTACCAGTTCCTCCAGAACTGTAGACTCTAGTCAATCTTGGGAGTTTGGTGATCCTACTTAGTTATCTGTAGTTTAAAATTACTTGAGAACAAACCTTGTGATGTTTTCTATTGGAGGCATCCATGTAAAATACTTTGACCTCTTCTTTCGGTGTAAATATGTCAATATGTATTTAAAACAAGTATGACTAACTATTTTTAAAATGCATTCATTTCTGCAATTAATTTTAACAATCTTGATCCAGAACAGTGGTCTAAATCTCAGTTAGATGTAGCTATTTTTTAACAAAAAAGGTGTCTTGTTCAGTTGTTTCATTTTTGCAATATTATTTATGGCATGTCTATAAAATGGGGTGTACTGATAGCTGATTTTACTCATATGGTTAGGCTTATGGTTTGTAAAAATGAAAGTGTCAGCTATATAGTGTTTTTGAGGGATTACATTTGTCAAAAAGCAGATGGGGGGGGGTTAAAAGAACTCACGGAATACAGTACTTGAAATAGTTTGAATCTTAGTTTGAATAGAATATTGCTGCCAGTCTATGTGAATAAGGAGAGTAAAAAAAATTAATTAAAATGAACTTGAATTTGAAATAAGATATACATCTCCTCAGTATTTATCAAGAAGACAACTCTCTCAAGAAAAATAAGGTGGATCACTTCTTCTCTCCAACTCATTACTTAGCCATTTTCTTCTCATTCTTTGCCCTTCTTTTTCTGCTTAGTACTCTTAATTTGTAAGTAAGTAATGCACCAAAGAGCAGCGATGAACACAAAGTCAGTAGTGTGAGCTCACGTTGCATGCATTAGTCAAAAAATGCTCAGGGTTGGACTGAGTATTTAAAGGGGAGCAGAGTTAAGCCAACACTGAGCACTTCTGAAAATCTCATCGCTTCCCTAATACGTTAATCTGAGTTACCTCTTGCTAGTGTGCATGACCTGTTTTATCCTTCCACTATTTTAAGAATGAACTTTGCTTGCTATTAAACATTACTACTGTGCCTGTAACTTCTTAAAATTGTATTTAAAATCAAGAAAAATTCCTATAATAATACTAGGGTTATGTCAAAAACACATTAATGAAGAAGGTAAGACGGAGCAGTTGAGGTTGGTTTTTGTTGTTTGGTTTTTGTAATGTTTCTGAATTGTCCTGATGATAAATAGAGCTCCAATGGTATGTATGAATTTTAAAATGAGGTGCTCGGCAAACTCAGCACAGCACTCCATTCATTGTTCACACGGGCAGAATTGCTGATTCCTTGCACACGCTCCCTACTGACAGTTTTACCCCCTTAGTTTCTTAAATGAATTTTATCAAGTTGAGTTCTCAGTCTCTGAGTTTTATTCCATTGTTTTCTTTAGGGACATAATTTATGTCATCTTATTGTTCACACGATCATTAGTAAAACACACATTGGGTTTCACTGAAGTTAAACTCATGGGTTTTGGCTTAATGCGGAAATAGCCTTGTTACTGAATCTGAAATGATCTGTTTGAAAATTTAACCCCTAACTCTCACAAAACTGTGCTTCAGGTATATCACCATGCTCTTGTGCTACATTTTGCCCTAAAGATTTAGGGCCATATTCTCCTTTTTCCTTATGTAGCATGGAGGGGAGCTGAGCACCTCAGTCGCGGAATACAGGGTCAGGAGAGGCAGTTACATTGTTCACTCAGAACACATTATTTCCCATATGACTGGCCAGTTATGATTTTAGGCTTAGCTGAACATGTCATCTTGATATGTTGTCTCTTTGGCAAATAAACAAGTCTGCAAAGTTAGTCTCTTTGAAATACACATGACCATGTTTTCATCATCATCTATAAAACCAATTTTATTAAACTGCTTCTTCGCCCAGCCAATGTGCTTCAATCCTGACCTGTTTGCCAAGGTTATTCATGTACACTGACCACTTATAGATAAAGTTCAATGTACCTATGCATATGAATTTTATTTTATGTGCATACCATGAGTATATACCATGTAACTAAAAAAGTTTATTCCAGTAAGTGGCCTTATATAATTATCTGGCATGTTTAAAAATCCTCGAGGTTTGCCTCTTGATGATTATTTAAAACATATCTTGATTTTTTTTCGTACACTTTGTTTCCCTTCTGGCTTCCCTATATTCAAGCTGCGAAAACTGCATTATGCTAGTATAAAAAGAAGTTTAAAAGTGAAGATAGACCTCTTGAATTACTTTCTCATCACATACTTCAGTTGAATCTATGTACGGAAAAATGTTTTTAGCATTGTGGTTTCATTAAATGTAAAGCTTTAAGAAGAATGTTGAATTGAAAGGTAGCATGATTAGGCTTTATCACCGTAATTTGTGGCTTTCCTCAGGTTCTACATTCTCCTTTCTTTGTTTTCACTACAGTGTCTTTATCTTAATAGGTGTAACCATGGAGTGAAGGACGTGTGGGAAGGAAAGAGGACCATGACTCTTCTGTTTTTACTAATCTGTTCATGTCAGCTGTAGGACTCGTACAATTTTTTCACCCAGAGCACTAACTCATTTTTTTTTTTTTTTTTGTGGTTACACATTCACTTTCAGTGGAAACTATAGCTTTCTCAATTTGTATTGATAAAAGTTCAGTTCTGATATCAGTTTGAAGAAATTGTATAGATATATCGTATATACTCGTTGATAAGCCGAATTTTTTTAGTGAAAAAGGGAAGCATCAGAGAAGGGGGTTGGCTAATGAATGGGTATAGAGAGGGAGAGGTGGGACACCGCCCCTTCCCCCAACAGAGGGGGCAAGGAGAGGCAACAGAGCCAGAAGGGAAGAGGCAGGGCCAGAGTCTCTCCGCTTCTGGGGCTGGCAGGCTGCGGCTGCGCCGCCCGGTCCCACCTGCCAGAGCACGCTGTGGCCGCACCTCTCGGCTGCGCCCCCCAGAACATGCTGTGGCCGTGCCCCCCAGCCCGCCGGAGCAGCTGTGGCCAGGCCAGAGACCTCCTCCTCTGGCCCGCCCCAGCTGAGGTGGGAAAGGATGGAATGGGGAGAGTGTGGGGGTCATGGTCTAGGGTTGGGGTCATGTAGGGGGTGGTCACAGGGGTTACTCCCCTGACCCTCAGCTTCTCCCCTCCCCCCTTCGCCCACCTCCAAATTTCCCCACCAGCTGCTGTCCCAGCCTGTCCGGGTAAGCAGCTGGCGGGCTGGGACACTTTGTTTACTTAGATTTACCCCTGTGCCTGCGGATGCTCCAGGTGAACAAACCATCTCAGCCTGTCAACGGCGGGTCGGCTTATGAATGGGTCATAACAATTTTCCATTTTTACTTATCCATCTTGGGGGGGTCGGCTTATAATGAACCGGCTCATGATGGAGTTTATACAGTTATAATTCCAGTTGCCGTATGTCATTTATATATCACCTTTAGACTAGAGAGTTCATAGTTTATAGATGCTGAGTAGAATAGTATGAAGTTTTCAGCATAAGTTCTGATCTAGTTAGTATTCTGTTCCTGAATGTAGCATAAATACGGTCAGAGTAACTAAAATGGATGCTCAGTGTACTGAAGTGTCTCAATAGAGCAGAAAATGTAGACTCTCAAGACGTCTATTTAGTAATTCATGTTTTTTTCTGTAGTGTCCAACAGTAAAACAAGTATTTTTACTGATGTCTAATATTGATCAAATTGATGAGCAATTTTTGCAGGTCAACATATTTTGCATAATTATGGGTCTGTGCTCTCTGTTGTAAATGTATTTCAAACAGAATTTCAAAGCATAGCAATTTAAAAGTAGCATATTTTAACAACGCTATGGCTGTTGAATTTGTGTAGTTGTGGTATATTTTTTAGATCCTTCTTTCCATTACTTCTACAGATTGTAAACTTTCATTGACACTTCTCTATTGTCCCTTACATTTGCTTGAGAAATTCATTCTGAAAACACTGGGTTCCCTTGCTTGCTAGTAAGGGCACAGCAGTGGCATTAGTTATAGAAATAATTACTGAGATAATTATTCACTTGTCTTTCTGGGTGATTGAAAGTCCCCCCGAGATATTATCAATGAATAAGTCATAACAAAATCAAACACATCATATGGTTAAAAAAAAATCTATTTCTGTCTTACTGAACACTGCATATTGAAACAAAATGTTAAATGTTAAAATAGATATTTATTCTATTAACAAGAAAACTTCTTGAAGTTCATTAATGAACTTCATCACCATAGAAAACAAATGTATTCACTATTCCTTTTTTATGTGATTCCCCTGACTTTGATGTCGATTTGAAGAAGTAAATGACTGTTATTGAAGCAAGAGTCATGGACTGGACATTAGAGCCAAGACACTTATGTTTTTTTGCTGATCCAAAAAACTATAATGTTCACAGCTGCTGTTAACTGAGATCCTATTATTTCTGATCATACTTGACAGTTTTAATGTTAAATACTGAGGGGTTATAGAAAATTAGTGTAGTTTCAATGGCTGTTTTAGTGCTACAATCATTAAGTCAGTTCTCATGAACTGTTCCCTGGTGCAACCCTTAATAAATGCAAACTTTATTTTTAGTGATGACCTTTAATAATGCGAGCCTTGATCCGTTGAGATGCTGTTCACTTTTGATGCATCTCCAAATCCCTTTTTTATGCATTTTAAATCAATATGCACTTGCTCTGAATTTATGCATGTGGATAGACGGAGATGTAATTTAAACACATCTGTTCAAATATGCATTTCAGATCAACTTGGTGCTGGTTCTCATAATATGGCTGAGTTTTTGACGGGTATTATATCCCTAAAGTACACACCAGATGGTATTTATTAGAGACTGAATAGAAATGAAGTGTAAGGATGTTGAGCTTTTTGTCTTAAGTCACTCATTTTAAAGTCATAAAATAATAATGATCTGAAATTATAAATCTCTAATGAAGTTCTGTAAAATGTTTCAGTTGTATGGGAAGTGTATGGGAAGTGCATGGTACCTTAAAGATGAATAAGTCTAGTGGGAGTCCAAGCCTAAACTGTTCCTTCAAGGTAATTGATGATGAAAATTAGACCAGGAAACATTCAGACTACAGCTGATAGGAGGGAAATGTGCATCTAACAACCTATGCTGTAATTATTAAAACATAATACAATTATTCTTTTACCTATGGCAATTTCAGGTAGAGAATTACATTCATGATAAAGTGCACCTGTTTTACGAGATCAATATCCAAAAAGGGGATTCCAAATCAAAATGGCCCATCCCAGTCCCCATTAAAATAAAATTCTGGCCAACCCAATCTCAGACTGCACCATCAGTTCACCTTCAGAGATAGCTTTGGAAATCGAGCCTTGTAGCTCCATCTGAATGTCAGCCAATACGGATTCCGAAAATTCAAATTGGGAACAAGTTGCATACCCTTCATGGAAAATATTCAGCTGCCATCCCTTCTCATTTAAACTTAGAGAGCTGTTAGCTCAAGCACCACAGCTAATCACAACTGCTGCAATGTCACCTTTCTAAGGTAACTTGTTTCAAAACTATTTATGACTCTAAAGGTCAAAAACAGCACCTGAAACTGCCGTCACAAATCAGTTGGAAGCTAGTGCGGAGCACAGGTGTAATGTGTTTCCTATGAGACTCACTATCAAACATGTAGCTGGCAGAATTGTGCACCAAGTGAAATGTATAATCCGCTATACAACTCATATAGTGATTCTGTAGTTCTGAGACGTAGAATTAACCTGTTGTTTCTGCTGCCTTTGAAGTCTGAAGTGTTTGACTGTGAACCACTACCAAACTAAACAGTAGGATTTAAGGTTTTGCAAGTTATTCTCCCACCCATATACACACACCACTCCTGGCGACAACTCAGGGAAACACAGAAGAGTGTATAGGTGAATATTGTGAGAATTGCAATGCAGTCACCTCTGTAAAATGCATAGGATAGTATGTCATTAGTATCTCCCCCCTCTCCCATGTGTGGGGTTTTAAGAATCAGTTCTGAAGAGCCAAGCTAGTGAAAAGAAGAAAAATTTGCATATAAAAATATATATTTTATTTAGATTTTTTTTAATGACCTATTAAAAAGTCTTCTAGTGTTTCAGCAGTCAAGTGAAGGTAAACACTGGTGAGTTACTTGTAAATGAAACCATCATAGACTTTTACAAACAACAACATAGAGTCTTTTTCCATTTTGATGTAGACAGAGAGCATGAGCTGAAGGAAAGCAGTGATTTGTGAGGCAGCCTGCAGTTATGTTGGGCAATAATAGAAAACATTTAAAAGTATTTGAAATAATATAATTGCTTTGCACTGGGAACACATACATGAATAAAAGATGTTAGCAGGTGGCCTCCCAGTATGGAATCTCACGCTGGTGTATTTATTGGAAATATGCACACCATCAGCAATTTGCTAAAAGTAATCGAAACAGAAGATTTGAAGAATGGCCATGTAACACAGCTTAAAACAATGAGGTCTAAGAATTATAGGTTCTGTAAATTGAATTTCTAATTTAGCTTGCTACTGAATGTTAGTTGTTAATTTTTTTTTCCCCTCCAAGTTATCTTTTATTTGTCACACTGTCTGAAGCTACTTTGCAACTGGATATAGTGCTCACCTTATTTTGTCAGATTTAGTTTTTAGTTACAGATTTAATAAAAATTCAGTTAAAGACAGTATATCTCTTACTTGCCAGGTCTGATGGACAGTTTGATAAGAGCTACACATAGCATTCCTCCTTGAGGTTGGTATGGATGAATGATTACTTGGGCCAAATATATTAAATTTCAAACAGTTTAATTGCTTATAATATAGAACATCTTCGGAATTAAGAGACCTTATTTGGGTGCTACTCTTCCGTTTTGTTTATTTTCACTATTGATCCTTGGAGTGTTGTGTTGCAATTATTTAGTCTCGTTTTGTGTTGCCTTAGCAAAGCTTGGACGTGGATCATGCACTGCCACGTCCATTCCTAGGTGTTTAGCTACTGGGGGGCTTGCTGGAACATGTTCAAATATTCTAGGGCAGAAGGTACAAAAGAACCCCATGCACCAGCTGTCTCTCAGATCTTGTTTTTCTCTCTGTATTGCAAGCTACAGAACCTCTGTCTCTTCTTGTCACATTTATTTACATGTGGGTTTTTTTCTCTTTTTTTTATTTCTTTTTCAATAATTTAGTAAAAGTAGGCACATTTTAATTTTTTTAATACCTTTTCCTCTGCAGTATAGGTGCTGATCATCTCCACTTGCCTCCCATGCTTCTTGGTTACCAAAAGCCCCAGACACCACCTACCTGGCTGTAAAATCTTCCTGTTGTCTCTCCTGTCAACCTCTAGTTCTGCTGTCAATGCAAAAATCTGTAACACACCGAAGAGGTAGGGCAACAATAATAATACTTAGCCTATGTATAGCTCCTTTCATTCGTATAGCTCAAAGTGCCTTACAAAAAGGTACATATCATTATCCCCATTTTATATATGTGGAAACTGAGACACAGTGATTTGCCCAAGATCACCTCACAGTCCAGTGGCAGAGCTGGGAATTGATCCCAGATGGAAGTCAGTATAGAAATAAATAATCAAAGGACTGCTAACTTGGTTGTATTATTAATTTTCTTACATTTATTCCTTCAACCTTCAGTTCTTATTTTATGCATAGCTGCCTCTGGCTTTCCTGTGTGCTGCATCAAATGGCTGCAGAATTTAGGTCTAGCTTGCCAAAGAAATCTTTGTTGTTCTCTGATCCAAGTGCTTGTCAATTCCATTCATTTTATGAACTAGTTGCATAGATGATCCTGACAGTCTAAAACAGGGGTGGGCAAACTTTTTGGCTTGAAGGCCACATCAGGGTTCCAAAACTGTATGAAGGGCCATGTAGGGAAGGTTGTGCCTCCCCAGGCAGCCTGGCCCCTGCCCCCTCTCACTTCCCGTCCCCTGACTGCCCCCCTCAGAATCCCAGACGCATCCAACCCCCCTGCTCCTTGTCCCCTGACTGCCCCGATCCCTATCCACACCCCCACCCCCTGACAGGCTCCCCGGGACTCCCATGCCTATCCGACTGCCCCCTACTCCCTGTCCCCTGACTGCCCCCCAGGACCACCTGCCCCTTATCCAACCCCCCCGCTTTCCACCCCCTTACCATGCCGCTCAGAGTACCAGGACTGGCAGCCATGCCGCCCAGCTGGAGCCAGCCATGCCGCCGTGCTGCCCAGCAGGAGCTCACAGCCCTGCCATCCAGAGCGCTGGCGGCATGGCGAGCTGAGACAGAGGAGGGGAGACAGTGCGGGAGGACCCAGGGGTTAGCCTACCTGGCCAGGAGCTCAAGAGCTGGGCAGGATGGGCCCGCAGGTCGGATGTGGCCCGTGGGCCATAGTTTGCCCACCTCTGGTCTAAAAGATTTCTCCTCTGGAGAATACTCAAATATACTTATCTGGTTCACAGGCTATATGTGGGTTGTGTTTGTTCTTCATCAACTTGTAGGGAACGTGTTGGTGCAGTAGCTCTACCTGCTTGGTGTTTCCTTGTGTGGCCTGAGTGACTGAGTCAGTCTTCACATTTATGCATGTTTGGTGATGAGACTTGCTTGTACTCAAAACCAAGGATGTCTGAATCAGTCCTTAAAATGCAGTGATCTCCCTACTGTGTTCACCACCAAAGAAATCTCCAATAGAAATTTCTCTTGAGATAACATTTGGAGCTGAAAGAGGAGAGGAACCCATAACTGAGGAGACCCTCTTCCCTTCCCCTCCCCTCCCTGAGGATACCTGTGCTTTGAATAATACTATAGCATTTCAGATCATGGTATAGTGCCTTTCTGAAGTCTTGGACATACCATTGTCAGCTCTTCATGTAAAAAAACCACGTTATTTGACATCATAGAATTTGAAGAGGAAGAGTAGGAAGCACCATTCCCCTATGAAGTTTTGCAAAGGAGTTTCGATAACTTGCACGAGTCTCTTCAATATTATTAAAGCCTGAGAACATATAGCAGATTACACAAAAGGAGTTTGGGGTGCTTTTTTTTGTTTGATTACTTCCTTTAACCAGGTTTTTTGGTCACAGTAGCCAAAGGAGGGAAGTTTTTCAGATCCCCTCATCTGAACCTGAGGTCCAGAAATCTAGACCAAAGTGCTGGAAAATTGTATGCAACCTTGACGCCTGTATCTGAAAATTGCCAATGAATGGATTATTTTGGCAGATTGATTTTGGCAGAATTGGTTCAACGTACTTCAATGTGCCAGAGACCAAGATAGACTAAGATTACAAGATTATTGTGAAAACTGTTTACTGAAGGAAATGTTTGCTGTAATTAAAGCTGCATTTGTGTGGAATCTGAACCTGGACAAATTTACATATTTGCTGATGACTTCCTTTAGATATTGTGCTTTGTGAAAATTGGTTTGTTTTTCAGCCACCTAAAGTTACATGTGGTCCATCTTCTTCCCAGTCAAATCACTCATGGGCCTTTCTTCTTTCTGGATAGCTTCTTCTTTCTGGATATCTCTTTCTAGGTTTGGGGGTGGGGGAGGGGGGTTACAGTGCCCCTCACTGTAGTATCTAAATGCCTACTATGCTTTTTGGTTGTTTTCCCCCAGAAAAGTGAAGCATTCACCTCTCTCTAAGCAGTCAATTATGAAAATGACAGAGCTGTCCATACAGGTGTCAGACCTGGACAGGGCATCAGGAAAACCCAACTTCACAATAAAGGGTCTAATCAGCCCCTCAAATCAGTTTCACCATATTGTCTGAGGTGTTAGAAATACACCTCAATGGTTATGAGCACAAAAGACCCAATCCAGTTTTTGTGATGCTGTTATCTTAGACTATAATGTTAACAATGTAGAATTATTACAGATTTTCAAGTGCAGATGCATTCATTTGTTAAGTGAACACTCACCTTTGATAACAGTAAGTGTTAAAATGAATGGCCAAAGGAAGTTAATCTGGGATATTTAGAGATCCCCCAAAGATCCCTTCTTCAATCCTCCTTTTCACAGGTAGACTCACCCACCCTGTGCTCATGTTGAATCTTAGCACCAATAGGAATCTGATCAGAATTAACAGCAAATCCTGCCTTAAGACAACACCCCAAGGAAAAAGAAGGAAAGTACCTATATCCCCAAAGAATCTTTGAGCAGTCTTTGTGGAGGCTAAAACAAAACTGAAGTAGATGAGTAAAACCCCAAACGTATAGTATAGAGGAAACACTCCATCCTTACGAAGACAAAGGAGAGAATTAGTAAGCTTTGGGGGACAAGTATGGGTCCAAGGAATGTTCCACAGAGATGCTCAGTGGGCTTGTTACAATGACTGGTAGCTAGTGTAAAGCTCCCTTCTGCTGCTGCTGCCTGAGAGCCTCAGCAGTCTTTTGACATGCTGCTGGGAAGGAGAAGAAAGCAACACATCCTGTGTTCTCATCTCCCAAGTTCTTTGTGATTGGGCCTTTCCTTCACACCACTCGGGGTTAGGAGGCAGAAGATCAAGCATGTCCAGTTTTGTTTTCCTCCATCCTGGCTGCAACTTGCAACAAGGCAAACAGAAGCAGTTGTCTGGATCTCTCAGGTAAACAGGAGTGGAGAGCTCAGAGCTTGGAGTCAGTTTCATTGTAATTGGCCTGTTGCAGGATTTACTCACGCCCTGTTCCTATTCCCCCCTCCCCACCCCAAACTCTTTCCTCCACCTTTGGGAGGTGGAAGGCATTTCTGTCTCTGTCCCTGCAGTCTGTAAGGGTTTCTTTGCAGATGAAGGATAAGACACTTTTATTTCTTCCCTGCCCTCGCTCTCCCAAACATCCCTCCACCTCCTTCTGTCTCCCATTTTTAGATGGATGTTCTCCTTGGCTCCATCACGACTGCTTCCAGATTCTTCAGTAACCAGAGGTGCTATCAATATAATGGTCTCTGGACTCCTGCTCATTAAAGCAGCAACAGTAACCTCTACCCTTCGGGCAGATGCGGGTGCTCCAGGTGGTGCTTATGTTGCTGGCCCCAACTCCTCCTTGGGTACAAACCTACATCAGCAGGTGGAAGAGGTTTAGCTATAGGGAAGAAAGGAGAGCGTTCGGGCTCATCTCCACTACGGGGAGATAGATGCTGCTGCAGTTGATGGAGCAGGAGTCGATTTAGCAGGTCTAGTGAAGACCCGCTAAATTGATGGCAGAATGCTCTCCGGTCGACCCTGGTACTCCACCTCTCCAAGAACAGTAAGGTAAGTCGACCGGAGAACATCTCCCGTCGACGCAGCACAGTGAAGACACCGGGGTAAGTCGACCTAAACTGCATCGACTCCAGCTACGTTTTTCACATAGCTGGAGTAGCGTAACTTAGGTTGACTTACCCGGGTAGTAAAGACAAGCCCTTAGTTAAAAAAAACAAAATTAGCAAATTCCCATAGACACAAGTATATTTTTCTATAGATAAACTGTTCCAGTCCTCAACGTCTCCTGACCTCTATAAAAAGTACATTTTCGATGTAAAAGGTTACAGCAGAGATTTTTATAAATAACCATTCTTCCTTTGTTTCTTGAGTCATAGCTGAGTGAGTAGAGGTAATTGGACACCCACTTCACAGCCAAAATATTTACTCCTGGAGAAATTCTGCGCTACTGCGTGCATGCATAATTAATGAACCACCTTCTGAGGGAGTGTAGACCGTGCGCGACTCACCCCTGTGGCGTCTCCTGTTGGTCGTCTCCGGGAATTAGCTCTTTTCCAGCCTGAGCACCCTCTGCAGGCCAGTGTCCCATTTGTCGCTGGCCCCATGTCCCTCCCGGACCCCGGTGCCTCTTTACCCTGGGGCTGCACCCTGGCAATATTCCACCAGTCTCTATGGGTCTCCCCTCTCCGGGAAACCCCCAACCCTCTAATCCCCACCTTGCCCCAGTCTGGGCTACTGCCAATCATCATCTAGCCCCCGCTCACTGGGGCAGACTGCAGTGTAAAAGCCACTCATCATAGGCAAGGCGGGTCAGACCTGATGCCTTCCTCTATCTCCCAGTACCTCTGTGGGCCTTGGACCAGGTCCTGCAGCCTGGGGACTTGCCAACCTGGAGCTACCGTGCTCCTCTGGCCTTTCCCCAGCCCTGCTTCACTCCCCTTTCTGCAGACAGACAGGCCCTGCTCTCTCCCTGCCTGGAGAGAGACTTCTCCCGGGCCTCTGCCAATCAGCCCAGCTTTTCCCCTGCCCCAGCCCTCTGCCAGGGTTGTTTTAAGTCCTTCCGGGCAGGAGCGGGGGACCACCCCGCTACAGGGAGGTTTAGGTTGGATATTAGGAAAAACTTTTTCACTAGGAGGGTGGTGAAGCACTGGAATGGGTTACCTAGGGAGGTGGTGGAATCTCCTTCCTTAGAGGTTTTTAAGGCCCGGGACCTACAAAGCCCTGGCTGGGATGATTTAGTTGGTGTTGCAGGGGATTGGACTAGATGACCTCCTGAGGTCTCTTCCAACCCTAATATTCTATGATTCTATGATATTTTTATTTTTTTGCGCAGAAAAAAGCTTCTGCCAAAATGTTGCTGCAGTTCTGCCTTTTGCCCACCAGAGGGCACTGTGGAGATAGACCAAAGCAGCAGCTCCTGGCCAGCTAGGGAAGAGAAAGAGCCTACCTTCTTCACAGCACCTGTCAGGCCAGGTCAGGAGACAGGGCCCATGGGGAGACAGACAGCGTGGGGTGCTGGGTCAGACCGGAGCTCATAAGGGCTAATAGGGGAGGACAGACTGGGGCAGGGGGTGAATGGGAGTGGAGGCACAGGGCCACAGGGGGAGGGAGGTGCAGGGCCACAGGGTGATGAGGAAGGGTGTGCAGAGCTACATAAGAACAAAGGGTGACTGAGTGGGACCACAGAGACACATGGGGACGGGGGAGGGGTACAGGGACACAAGGGGATGGAGGAGTGGCTGTCTGGGTGGAGGGACACATGGACAGAGGGTGCAAGGACACATGGGGTTCAGGAACACATGGGGACAGGGGCAGATGTGCCTGGGTGAATGGGAGAGGCTAGGGGTCAGTCAGGGTCTGCATAGGGGAAGCTCCCTAACAATCCCGTCCCGCCCCCCGCCAAAAAACTGTTCCATACTTTTCCCACCCATACCCAACAACCTTCCAAGTTTATACCCAGGCTCCTTCCCAGCAATTTACTTTCCTTTCCGTCAGCTCCTCCGTTACCCCGACTCCCGCAAGCCTTTGCACTGCTTCTGAGTGGTGTGGGAAATACGGTTCTGTATTGTAGTTTAAATGAATTATTACTCAGAGTTCTGTATTAATATGCCTAGTAAGGAATCCATTTGTCAAAAAACATTTCCTGAAACGTTTTTGTTCTTTGTATTGTTACAGACATATTTGCTGATAGGGTATTTTGAAATAATTGACCAAAAATAATTGAAACTGGTGTGATTATATTGTGTTATTTTGACAAATAAAATATGCAGAATTTTGCAGAATTTTAAAATATTGTGCGCAGAATTCCCCCAGGAGTAAATATTGCCGTGCTTTAAAGGCTTATGATTGCAAGATGTAACTGTTGCATTGTGTCTTTTGAGGAATTTGTCAGGATTAAAACTGCCTTTAAATAAACTGGGAAGTCTTTCATGGTTTTGAGAATAGCACAGAAGTAATGGTATGTGCCAAGTGCCCCCAATAATCAATCTGCAGGTCGCATTCAGTGCATAAATCCACTTGCAAGTGGTCTTATATATGTTAAAAAAATATTTTTTATCCTTCATAAAATCCACTATGTACTCTGGATTCACTGATGATGCATTCTGGAACATCGCTACTGACCCTAGAAAGACCCAGCAGATATCCGACTATAAAGAATTTTTATAAAGTTACATACATGAGTTTTTAGTATTAAATGGCTATTACCACAGAATGATTACTAGTGACATTCAGCACTTTTTTCTGTTTAACTTAATATTGGCTGATACATTTGTGAGCAGAAACTGATCTTTGTTGCTTAATTTTATATTTTATGTCATAGTCAGATCTTTACTTACGAGTAAAGAGCCTTTTTTGCTTTGTTTCAGTCCCTCAGACACCAAGATACCTTAGTTTTCAAATTTAAATTTTTTAACCATACCCTCATTGTTCTTCCCTTCTGCTCTGTCATTATGAAAATGATTCTGTGTATGTGGAATAAACTCCATTTATTTGTGTTTGTGTGTGTTTGAGAAACACAGGGAGTTTGATTGCTTCAGTAATTGGATTTTCTCTTGAATGGAGTTTTCACATACTGTACCTTTTCTCCCTTTTAAAAAACATTTTTCTTTAACATTTTAGTTTGTAGTCAAAAGTGGTATAAAAACAGCACAGAGCAATGTCGTATTTTAGGCAGGCATACTGGATTGGGCTCTAATTAATTGCTGTTGCTGAATAGACTCTCTGGTCCTTACTCCATTTCCCAAACCTAGTTTTTCCATTGTGTGTAGAATAATCCCATCCAGGAAGAAATCTAATTACTAAGATAATTAGCACCTTATCACCAAACAGAATTCAGACATTTTTGCAGTTTATGAATTTAAAAAATGTTTAATTTCCTTTTCACTCAGGGAGGGAGAGAAGAATACATTTTACTGAATCTAGCTTGATTGAACCTTATAATTCATGTTGCCTTAGAAACAGGCAAGGTGAGATAAAGGATGGTATCACCAGTACTTTAGGCAGTAAATGCTTACACTGCTGCCAACAATATCATTAAAATGGCTAAAATAACTAACATATAATGGTCTTGTCAAATTTAATATAGTGTTTTATTAATGTTACGAGAAATGTCAGCTGGTGCTATTTGATAGTAATTTGAAGTAATATATTTTGTCTCATGTAAGCCTGCCATTATACCTCAAAATTTGTGCTGTGTGAGCAGGGGAAGTGTCATAGAATGCAAAATTCCTCTATATTTATTCAGTTCTTAGCTACCGTGGATGTTTACATTACTTCATTTCAAGTAGAACTGTATATCCTGCCGCTTATGTCAGGCTTAGTAAACCAGTGGGAGCCGCTCCAGGCCCTTTGGCCCACAGTATCAGATTGTTTCACATTATATTTACATTTCAGCTATTGGTTCCCACTTAACTTTATTTAGCAAGAGAAAAGTCCTTCCCATCTAGTGGGACAAATCTCTCAAAAATACCTATTTTATGTGTAAGGTCAAATAAATGTTGTGGGGTTTTAATCTGCCGTGTTTTGACTTCAGTCTTAAACATTAGGTTCTGAACTCATAAATGTAATATAGAATGGAGGAAAAGATTTTTATGTTTAAATAAAAACCTAAGGAGGAGGAATATTGTGACATTAGTATCTAGATGACTTCCATGCAGCTAACTACACTAAAAAATAATGGCATTTGAAAGAGAGAGAGCAAGCAGCATGGCTCATATATGCAAGATTTAAACAAAAATCCTGCCATCCTAAGTGAAAGGGAAACAACCACGTGTTTTCCCGTGTTGTACCTCCCACTCTGCAAGCCTTGCAGCAGTCTGAGAAATATAATTTAATATAATTTTTCTTGTTCATTGGCTTTTCTGTAGTTATCATAATATCACCTCTTAAGCATTAATTAATTTAGCCTTTCAAACAAACCTGTAGGAAAGTAGTTATCCCCTTTTTATAGATGGTGGATGGAGACACAGAAAGACTAAGTGACTTATTGAAGGTAAAACAGGAAGTCTGTAGAAGAGCTGGCATTAGAAATCAGATCTCCTGACTCCCAGTTCTGTGTTCTAACTACAAGATCAAACTAACCTTCCTGTCTTGAACTGACCCTCACTTCTGTGGCACATTAGAGGAACTACTTAATTTGCTGGAGAGATGCCTCTTAATTCAGTGTGTGACATTTTTGTCATAGGGTCTTTGAATTACTATTAGCAAATGCCATGGTGGAAGAGACGGGGAATCAAACCAGGGTCTTGTGAAAGACAACACGGAATAGTCCCATTGGTGGTTTCATTAAGCGCATATACCTTTTTATTGCCCTAGAACAAATATTATTTCTCTTTGGACATCTAAATATTACACAGATGGTATTCAGATAATAAGTATTTGTTTGTTCATCTATGCTAATAGATACTTGGATAGGAAAATGAGAGAACCCAGCACCACCAGTGTCCTGTCTGGGGAATCCATCCCAGGTTTTGGGAGGAAGCAGTCAGAAAGGAGAAAGATGAGTGTGGGTCAGGGAACAGATCTGCATGCTTGGGGTCTACCATAGAACTGCAGAGTGGCTTAGGGACCTGATCTTCAACTCAGGACCAGATATCCTTTCTTTTTCTTGGCCTGAGGAAATCAGATAGGACCAGTCTCTACACTACAGCATTCACACACTTAGAATTTGTTTGTTTTTTAATGTCCCAACCCTTGTTTTGGTATAAACAAGTCACCCTACTGTATACTTATTTAGCTCTTACATTCCCTTAAAAGTCATATTCCTTCCAGTTTGTCAATATGTTTGGTATTGGGGTGCCAAGAAACAGCTTAGTATTGTAAGGCTGTATTGTAAGTGCCATATTGATGCTGATGCTTATATAGCACTTTTCATCAGTAGATCTCAAATGGAGATCAACAGATGTGGAAACCCAGGCACAGAAAGGTGAAGTGAATTGCCCAATGTCATCTAGCAGGCCAGTGGCAGAGCTGGGAATAGAATCTAAATCTCCTGAGTCCCAGGTCAAGTTCTCTGTCCACTAGCAACACTGCCTAAGTAGGGACACTAATTTCTCTTAATCATGAGATGTATCTAGCTAAGGTAAAAAGTAAAGAAAAGTTGCTGTTGCTAAAAAAAAAGGGTAGTTTTGTGCTGGTGCCTTAGAATAATTTGAATTTTTGTAGTGAGACAAAGTAGGTGAGATAATATCTTTCATTGGACCAACTTCTGTGGGTGAACGAGACAAACGTTCAAGCTTGCACAGAGTTCTTCTCAAAAGCTTCATTTCTCATAAGCTTGTCTCGTTCACCCACAGAAGTCGGTCTAATAAAAGATATTACCTCACACACCTTGTCTCTCTAATATGCTAGGACCAACATGGCTACAACAGCACTGCAAACAACAATTTATTTGTTTTTGTCTTTTTCATGGGGAGAGTGGGTTTGGATGATTAGACATATGTTAAGGAGGAATGAGTTAGAAGGTTGGTTCTGACTAAAGGAAGCTTTAGTTAACTACAAAAGCCAAATTGGACCAGAATTCCTAAACTCTTCAGGATGTCAGGTCCACATCTTTGCCCTACCCTTTCTGCAGTGTTACAGCAGTGCAAGGGATTAACTAATTCTAGTAATAACTCCCTGGAGCTTATAAACTTTGCGGACTAACTACAATTAATGAATTTACAAGCTCTGCTGGTAACCTGTGGTTTCAAGTGCCTGAGGAATTAGTCCAGAATTAGTCCATTCTCGTTTTTTTTTTTTTCAAGTTCTGTGTCAAATATTTACTGCAACTTCTTTCTTGTTTTCCATTCTTTGGGTTCTCACCCATGTGCCACGTTTTTCATTGTCAAAGAAATGGCCATTAAAAATCCCACTGTATTTTTTCTAGAACTGGTGTTAAATCTAGTTCTCTAGCCAAAGGCAAGTTGAATACGAGTAATTATTCCTTTCATTGTCAAGGGAATGAGATTTTTATGTAGGGTGAGACTTGGTGTACCCAGTCCGCAGTTTAACCTTTTTTTCCCACTTCCATTGCAGAGTGCCTGGAATAACAATTGCTACAGACATCATCTGTGGTTTTCCAGGGGAGACAGATGAAGATTTTCAAGACACCATGAAACTTGTAGAAGAGTACAGGTTTCCAAGCCTCTTTATTAATCAGTTTTACCCACGTCCAGGGACTCCTGCTGCAAAAGTACATCAAGTTCCAGCCCTAGTGGTAAGATACATTTTCTTGACTCATTGTACTTGATAGCTCATTTTATGTAGTTTTCATGCTGTGCCAAATGTGAATGTACAGTATGCACTGTACTGAATTGAAACATAAGAAATGTTTATTGGAGAATATGGTTTTGCAGCAGAATTATGCCACAATTAAAATGCAGTTTTATGTATTTCTATAAAATAAACTGATTGCCTTTCAGAGCTTAGCTAGAACACAGGATGCCTTGCCAGATTTAAAGTTTAAATTACTGCTCAAATTATTAATTGGGGCAAAATAGCATCTATAGAAGGTTCAAGTGGTTCTTTTCACTTTGACTTTATAGTCATATATTCTTCCTAACAGGTTTTCTGGGTGAGTCTCTTCTTACCAAGAAAAGGACAAAGATTACATTTCATATTTTCTTCCAATTTTTGAAGACTTGTGTGAATCCAGTGATATCATACACATTGCAAGTGATTCTATGCAAAATAGTATGAACTGAATGATAGTTATCTTTGAATTATATACTAAAGGTCAAATATGCATGCGACTACTTCCATTCCGTTGACTACTACTTCATAAATATCTTCCATGATTCTGCACTGTTTTAAAATCTAGTTTCTGCCGTCAGCCTATATGGCAAATGTCACTGGTGAAATTTGTGTATGTAATCTTCCAGGTTTCAGGTACTCCCCAATCTTCTATAGATGGCCGTTGTGGTTATATAACTCTTTCCAATTATCAAACCATCTCATCTCAAAATCCCTAAGAGGATAAAAGCCACATTTTAACATGAGGTAGTTGGCTATCAATTGTATTCTAATTGATATAGATAATTTATATTCCCTTTTTGTCATAAGTGATAATGACAATTATGTTTAAAGGTTTAGTTTGATAAATAATCTACTTCGAGTTTGCAACGGTGTAAATGTGCATTGCTTGTCTAACCTGAATCTTTGAACAAGAGAATATACCATTCTGCTGCTTATAAAACCATTTAAACTTTTCATTGGTGTTTGTACTAGTGTAAATAACATTTGTATGCACTGCATTTCCAATCAGGATAAAATCACAGCCAGCTAATGTTGTAGGCAGATAAGAATATATCATACTTCATTTTGTGGGGTCATCATGGCTCACCACTCTTTGAAGAGAAATCAATGAGTGGGTCAGCCACTCTTTGAAGAGAAATCAATATATGTATTGTTGTATCTCTTTCTCAATGTCAAAACCTATACAGATATAGTTTCTACTTACTGTCAATATATACCATACCTTTAATGAAAATGGAGAATTGGGTTAAATTTGTTTCCTTTTATTTTATTGTTCAAAGAAGTAAGCTTTGAGCCATTGTTTAAAAAAAAAAAAAAGATTAAGAGCAACTTATATAGGAAAGTATAGAGGATTTGGGCACAAAAGATGCTGTTGTGATGTGATATGATAGTGTAAGTAAGTAAGCTCACACAGTTGACTGAATTTTTTCTTTCTAAAATGCCCATCACGTTGTCATTGTGGATGCCTATATTTAAAATACAGCTGAGCAATTTTGGCAGTCCAGGCAGGTTAAAAATGTAAATATTTGGGTTAATTTCTGGTTTTGGGTCACACAGATACAACCCCATTATCCTCCGTGGATTGCACAGCAGTAGAGGAATTTGGCCTCTTGTTTTTTTGCTGCAGAGTGTAGTTAAATACAGTTATACTGACACTAAATATTAATCACATAAGAACTAACTTATTTTTTTAAAAAAGATCGGTTTAAATTTGGGGGGCGATGAGATAATTTTAGTAAAGCTTGACATTTTCACTTTGCTCTTTTTTCTATAATTTGCTACTTTGGGGGAATTAGAACCTTCAAAAAGCTATGTCTGCTTATGTTCTAGTGCTGATGAAAAACTGTAATTAACAGATTCTTTTTCTCTCCCACCTTGTTTCTTTGTTGTAATCTTCAGCAACTCTGAGTTATATATTCTTTCATCTCTTTCTGGAAATGCAGGATAAACTATCAACTGGAGCAGGAATAGTTTATGCTAATGTCTTGCCTTTTATATTCACAATGCCTCTAGATAGTAGCTAATGGCCCTCCTTGCGGTGTCAAGAATGCACAGGCATTTCGTTTTTCATTCCTTGTCCAGAGCACCTTATAATTACATATCTTTCTCAATTGAGAGAAGAGACTATTATCTAACCAGGGACTTCCACCCCTTTCCCATTTTTTTACTGTACACATAATCTTATTGTTAATGAACTGACTTTAGTATGTTCACATAGAAACAAGCAGCACATGAACCTATTATAGCAAAAAAAAAATTATATACAGGAGATCATATCTCCGATCTAATCTCATAAGCTAATTCTTTCTCAGGAAGTTCATATGCTATTAGCTATGCTGCGTATAGGTTTCTTTCAGCAGTCTTTCTTCTTATAAAGAATTTTTGGGCACATTATTTAACTAGGGGCACCAAACCAGTGACTAACAATGATATTACGTAACAGTTGCCAACCTTCTGTTATTGCTCAGTATTGGCTATGTTGGCTGTTAGTTTTAGCATTGCGGATATCTGCAGTCGGAAAGACGTATTGCTGTTTGCAATCTGCTCCCCGCCTGTGCATTGTGTTTCAAGACAACCTCCTGGTCCTAATCAAGTGGTATCTATGGTAGCAACATATTTGCCCTGTCAAATCCTTTAAGTTCACTCTTTTCCAGAGGACCACCTTTCCTCCAGGCACAGTCCATGAAGTAGGCATAGTAATGTTAACACTTCGTTATTTGGTGGAGGTGGTAAATTTGATAACCTTTTTTGGAGGAAAATCTGAGATGGGAAAAATCTCATTTGGGCTTGACATAATATTCAATCAATTCTACTTGGAATCTTTTTTCCACATAAAAATGATATGTTATCATTGAAATCCATACTGGCACTGATCTTCTGTGTCAAAAGGGCAGGTGACATTAATCCACTACTTTTTATGATCAGAATAGGGTGACCAGACAGCAAGTGTGAAAAATCGGGACAGGTGGTGTGTGTGTGTGTGGGGGGGGGGTAATAGAAACCTATATAAGAAAAAGACCCAAAAATCGGGACTGTCCCTATAAAATCAGGACATCTGGTCACCCTAGATCAGAACAGGCAGAGAGGCTGTAGTTCTTCCTTATTCTGTTGGAAAACTACCAGCCTTGGAAGGTCAAATATATCTAAATGACTTCATCACCTCACAACCATTAATTTTTCTTCACAAAACACTTGTGAGGCAGGGAAGTGTTGTTATTCCCAGTTTACAGAACTGAAGCATTGTAAGACTGAGTTGCCCAGTGTCACAGAAGGCAGAGCCAGAAATTGAATCCAGAGCTCCTGAGTTCCAGTTCAGTGCCTTAACCATAAGAGAACATCCCTCCTCCCACATCCTCTAACAAAAAGCTAGTTATTTATTATTGTATTTTATTATTTTTGTTGAAGAAGTACCAACTGAGATCTAGGCACCATACAAACACTCAGGCAATTATTTTATGTATATCTTCACACATCCTTTTGATTCCCAGAGGTTTACAGAAGATTAGTCAAAATATGGCACAAAAATCCCTATTGATAGTGTGACTTTCAGTCCTTGTTGGCAATCCCCCTGTTTTGCCTGAAAGAATCTCTGACTATGCTGACCATCTGTGATTGGAAACCTAGAAAGAAAACCATTACATTGATATACTGAAGAGGTACCTGGTAGAAATTCATACTTATAGGTACATTTTAAAGTGGGTTTAAAATAGGGCATAAATTCCTGTTTTTCCTAAAAGCTAGTGGTCTATCAATGAGAAATTTTACACATGCACTTTGCGTTTTCTATGTAGCTTTTCTATGGATTCTCTATATAATTTTTTAATAAATCATTGAAATTGGTCTCTGACTGAAATTTGGCCTTGTCACTGACAGCATAAGGAGTCACTAATTGTTATGGGGCATCTTAGCTATATTCCCTCTGGGAACAAGGTGAGGGAATGGCCATCTTTGCTAAGGCTCAATTGGCCTTACTTCCATTAAGAATCATAGGAGATGGCAGCCATTTTGAGATGTCAGGTTTTCATGTAATTCTCTGTAGAAAAACATCATTCATCAGCCCCTGCTGAAGAAGAAATTTTCAGTTATGAAGAATAACAGTGAAAAAAAAAAAAAAAAAAGACTAGTAAGCCTAAAGGTATGTTTTCAAAACATGTGTACCAGTTCTACTCAAAGAGACTCTGGATGGGGAAACTCAGGTGTGGGGCGTGTGCCAGTGAGCATGCACAAAGCCACCTAAGTCCTGACGCTCCTGAGCTGCGTGGAGCTCATTGGTGGGATTCTCAAACTAATGCCCCAATCCCCCTCCACCTATTTCACCACCACCACCACCTTCTCTGTTTTTTGTGGGAAAGGGCTGGCCTGACTAGGCTTCTAACTCCAGTAAAGGATTCATGGTTGTGAATTCCAAGTGGTGATACGCACCTCCCTTTGGCCTGGATTAGATGTCTATATCCCTTTGAAGGGTGGGGCTTGTGACCCACTCCTCTCCTCAGTATTTCCTGTTGACTAGCCTAGGTGTTTACCTCTTCTGCGTGCTGGCTTTCGTGGATCCCTTAACTCTCCCCATGCATTGTATAGGAAGCCTGGACACCTAACTTGGGGATGTGAATCCCACTGGGTGGTAGAGTGCCTAAAGTTAGGCATTGCAGGGTTGAGCTTAAGTCCCCTTTGTGGATCTAGCCCCTTGTGACTAAAACAGGATTTGTCATGATACATAGAGGGGTATTGCTGGAATATACAGCTCTGTACATCTATATTCTCTCTAATGGTAAAACTTGCCAGCTCCAAATATTAGAAAGGATAAAGTAAATTTTACTTGCTGATAATTAAAGTTCTTTTGCTCAAATCCCATACATAAGTATGCATTCATGTAACCCTATTATTCCCACTTAGAACTGAACTGGGGTTGCAGAAGGCTTCTGTCTCAGTGCAAAAAGCTGCCTATGCAGTGTTTATGGTTAATTTTTAAATTTATTAAAACAACTCCAGGGTACTCACAGCTCAGCATGCAACCAAAGATACTGACTTGTGTGATAAAGTCAAAGAAGTTAGTTACCTGTGGGTAACCTCAGTCTGCAGTTAAAATATTATTATTGAACTCTATCAAGCTTTCAAAAGGTAGTTATTTTAAAGCCAGTACCAGCTTCAGGTCATATCACTTTCGTTTGTTTGACCAGGTGCTGAAGTGAAAAACTTGTGTTTGTTGTGGAGACAGTTAAGCTGGTGTGTTGTAAAGTCAGTTTTATTCTATCTGCAAGCAATGAATGGTCTGGCTCTTAAAGTTGCTGAGAGCTCAGTTTAGGTTGAATCTGTGGAATGAGTTAAATTCCACAGTCGCAGCTGGACTTTGCGGAGTCAGACCCATAGGAAGGGAGAAGAATATTTTGACTCTGGCTTGCAGCCATACCTTTTGAAATTCTTGCAGTAGTGTAGTTCAGAGCAACAGGCAGAATGTGAGTCTCTGACTTCTAAAGAGTGTGGGTTGTGACTGTCCTGCTGGAAAAGCAAGTCAGAGTTCAAAGCTGGAGTAGAAATACACCTGGGAAACCCAGGCTGGCGCTGTACCCCTTTGAATTCAACTTTGTTCTTACAGCAGCAGTCTTCAGAGCACTGGCCAGAATGAAAATTACTGACTTCATATTAATTTTACACAAAATGTGGTTTAAAGATTTTAGCTTCCCAAAGAAAATGTACAGTTGCGGATTTAGACTGAGCTGTACTGTCAGTAATAGAACACAGCAAAATAAAACAGTTGTGGAAAATACACAACAACTTTGTTTCTTGTTGTTTTTTAAACTTCTCTGGAGTGCCAAAACCATTCATCTGTACTACATGTAACATTACTGACGTAATTGCCGATGTAACCGTTGGTTTTAGCAGCGCAATTATTGTCCCATAAGAATGAAAAAGAAACAAAACCAGGAACTTAACTTATCCTTTGACAATTCTTTTGTACATGCCACTACAGTTCTGTTGTATGCTTCTGCCACACCTCCTTCCCCTTTGTCATAGGGTATACAAGTTACTGAAATGGATCAAAGGAAGAGATATCCAAACAGGAGTTTATAAAAAGAGGCCTACATTATTATTCCATATATCTTATCTAACTTTCATTCATTTCAATTTGCAAGATTATAGTGATATTTTTCAAACTAAAGTTATGCCTGAGACAGATGTACAACTAGAAAAGGAGTTGAAGGGGGCAGGGAGTTCCTAAAAGATGTAATACTGGAGGCTCAACATCAAGCTATTCTGACGCAGAGGAAAGATAGGAAGAGCCACAGGCGGCCAATGAGGCTGCACAAAGAGTTTTTTACTGTCTAAAAAACCAAAAGTGATACATACAGGAAATTGAAGGAGGGGCATATCACCAAGGAAGTATACATGGGAACAGTGCAAGCGTGTAGGGACAAAATCAGGAAATCCAAGACAAAGAATGATTTACAGCTGGCAAGGAATGTTAGAGACAACAAGAAGGAGTTCTTCAAATACATCAGACAAAAAACAAAGATCAAGGAAGGTGTGAGTCCACTGCTCAATGGAGAAGGTGAGCTGCTAATGGAAGATGATAGGAAGGCAGAGCTGTTCAATGCCTACTTTGCTTCAATCTTCTCACAAAAATTACACGTGACCAGATGACTAGCAAAGTTACTACAGACAATAAAGTGGAAAGGATGCAGATAAGGCTAAATAAAGAACACGTCAGAGCTCTTCTGAGCAATTCGAATGAATTCAAATCAGTGGGGCCGGATGCTATTCATCCCAGGGTACTGAAGGAATTAGCTGAATAAATCTTGAAGCTACTGGCAATAATATTACTAACTCATAGGTAACAGGAGAGGTTCCAGAAGACTGGAGAAGGGCTAATGTAGGGCCCGTCTTTAAAAGAGGGGGAGAGGAGGAGCTGGGGCACTATAGACCAGTCAGCCTGACTTTGATGCCTGGGAATCTACTGGAACAACATATAAAGAATTCAGTTTGCAAGTACCTGGAGGATGGGGTAATTATTAGCAGCCAGCATGGATTTATTAAGAACAAATCATACCAAACCAGCTTGATTTCCTTCTTTGACAGGGTAACTGGTTTGGTGGATAGGAGGAATACGGTGGACATAATATACCTGGACTTTAGCAAGGCTTTTGACACAGTCCCACATGACATTCTGATAGGTGAACTGGAGAAATGTGGGCTTGGTGGAACTGCCATTAAGTAGATACATACTTTTTTAAAGAACCACAAATAACGAGTAACTATTAATGGAATGATGTCAGAGTTGAGAGACGTCTCAAATGGGGTTCAACAAGGACCTGTACAGTGTTGTTTAACATCTTTATTAATGACCTGGATGTAGAAATAGAGAGCATGCTGATCAAAGTTTCAGATGACACAAGGCTGGGTGTGGGGGCAGGTTGCCTACACTTTGGAGGATAGAGCTAAAATTCAGAGGGATTTTGATAAATTGGAGAACTGGGTTAGAGACAACAACATGAAATTCAACAAAGACAAATGTAAGGTGCTACACTTAGGAAGGAAAAACCAAATGCACAAATACAGAATGGGGAATAACTTTCTTGGCAGTAGCATTTCTGAGAAGGTTCTGGGAGTTGTGGTGGATCATAGCCTCAACATGAGTCAGCAATACGATCTGTTGCAAAAAAAGCAAATGCAATTTTAGGTTTAATTAACAGGCATAGCATGCAAGTCACGGGAGGTAATAGTACCGCTCTACTCAGCTCTGGTTAGGCCTCTGCTTGGAGAACTGTGTCTAATTTTGGTCACCAGTGTATAGAAAGAATGTAAACTGGAAAGGATCCAGAGGCGAGCAACAAAGATGATCAAAGGGATGGAATGCAAGCCATCTGAGCAAAGGCTGAAGGAACTGGGAATGTTTAGTTTGGAAAAGAGGAGATTGAGGGGGGACATGATAGCAATCTTCAAATACTTGAAAGGGTGCCATAAAAAAGATGGAGAAAAGTTGTTCTCTTTTGCTACAGAGGGCAGAACAAGAGGCAATGGGTTCAAACTACAACACAGCAGATTTAGATTAAATCTCAGGAAAAACTTCCTAACTGAAAAAACAGTAGGACAATGGAACAGACCGCCTAGCGGGGATGTGGAAGCTCCTTCACTGGAGGTTTTCAAAAGGAGGGTGGATCGCCATCTGTCTTGGATGGTTTAGACACAACAAATCCTGCATCTTGGGCAGGGGGTTAGACTAGATGACACTTATGGTCCCTTCTGACCCTATGATTTAAATAAAATAGGGGGGAGGGGTAAGCTCTGAATTTGTTATGAGCTACACACACAAATACATATCACAGTGCCTGCATGGAGTCCCTTTGAAGTAAATACAATGAGGTCATTGCTGGATTGAGGCTTTAAGGGAGACATCGACAAGACAGTATAAAGTTGAGGGTTGTGTGTTCCTCTCATCCCACAGTGGTTGTACTTATGGCCTTGTGTATGTCAGTGTGTTCAGATATGGGGGTTCAGTCCATACCATAATAAAGAGATTTGAGTCCAGGTGTTAAACTTGGATCTCGATTGAGATTATGAAACCTCCCACCCTTACACAAGAAAGACATGGGTTTCATTTGGCCCATCTCTGTAACAGACTACGTAGTAAACAGGACACAGTTTCAGACTGCTAAAATTAATGAAGCAAATATCTTCTCTATTAGTTTTTTTATTATTATTATTGGTCTTATGTTTGATGTAAGGCATTAGTCTGATCAGAACTGGTTCATTGATAAGACTCAGCAGCACTTTGTAGACTGGTTACAAACTACAGAAGGTTTGGGAGTATTGTCCTTAACGTAATTTCTGAAATCAGATGTGTGCATTAGAACAGTAAAACCTGTTTGTTTAGGCTTTGGCACTGCTGGAATTCCCATGATAAACCTGAAATACGCTTGCAACTCAAAACAGGCCGTGAAATAAGTTTTCACTCAGGTCTAATATTAATAATGTTGCTCAGATTGGTAAAGATGTACTAATTTAATACCTGGCTTCCTTGAGATTTGGAATTTTTAATTGAGGTTGAGTATGTTGGTTCTGTCTCTATCTATACTGTTACTGATCGTCATTCCTTTAGATACGGTATGAATAGAATGCACTGATTCTTGAATATATTTCTAAAAAGTTAAAACCTTGATAAATTTTAGGCAGAAAAATCCCAAGAATAATTGATTAGGATCTGTAAAAAGGGATATTCCCTGTATTTTAACTGATGATTATTTCCTCATGAACACCAGACAGTGAAATCGCCAGTGCCAGAAGTCTTCTTATAGTTCCTGCAATGCACTGTACTTTTCTAAACACTGCAGAACTCTGGATTTAACTCAGGTTTAATTTTTGCTTAACAGATCAATTTTAAAGTGCAGTATTTGCTTTTGGATTTGGTTTTATTTATTTTTTTATATCTCATGGAAGAGAACGAATGTATACCATTTACGTATCATGTTACTGGTCTGGTCGTCCGCAAGGCCTCCTTTTGGAAGAAAAGGATGACACTAACGCAGCCTGAAGTGGGTTTTGAATGACACCACCTGCACTTTAATTGTCTTTAGAGCTCCAAGTGCACCCCCTTCGGAGCCATCACAGTTGTTCAGGTCACTGGGTGATTTGGAACTCATATCTTCCACTGTTTTGGTTGCTGAACATGCACGTCAAGTCAACATGCTAAAAATCCATGTGGAATTTGGAATTGCTGAAAAACTGGAAGTAGAGAGAGGACTGAATAATAGAGCAGATCATTTGAGATAAAACAGCAAGACTAGGCAATCCCTTAGGCACAAGGCTTTTTTTCTTTTTCCATGGCTCTCTGAAACCTGGCAAACATGGATATTAGCTATTGCCTTCCTCCTTCATTTGGTGTCATATTATACCCCCTTAAACCCTCTTTCTCCTTCATGGTGACTACTGTTGTGCCAATCCTTCGTCTGTTCAGGATGACAGAAAGCATCCAAGTCCACTGTCTGACAGCTGAACAGATCAATTTGGGGGCGCACCATGAAGAGAGCAAAAGAGAGTATTGTAGCCAAATTCATCCTGGGCTTGGATACTCTGTATACCAGCTAACTGCTTAATGAACACAACAATATTTAGTTTACTATTCATTATAGTCCCATACAGGTATACATTCTAATATGGTAGATTGGTAGTCTGAAGAGCAGTTGCTTTATCTGTTACCCAGATGTCAGGCTAATCTGCGATTGTCCTGACACACACAAAAAAACCCTCATACTAGTCAAATACTTTTTACTCAACGAAACACTAAATGAGACAAGTTTTCTGTTTGGTTACAGCATCATGCTTGGAAAATGCCCTCTTCCAGCAGCCTGTGGTATTCTATCTGCTTTTCGTATTGAATTCATTTGAAAAAATAATAATAATCCCATGTACATCAGGTATATTACACAAAAAGAAGCACAAAAATTGCCATGCTAGATCAAACCCATGAGTTACCATTTTTTAATCCAAAAACCACAGAATTATGTTTAGCGCATGCTAGTATTTGTGGATTCAGATTAGACTAAATGGATTTTTAAAGACATTCGATTTTTTTCATCCCCTCCCTTCCCCGCATGGTGTCACTACAGGGCAGAGTTAAGGTTTTTTTACACCTTAACATATTTGGATTTTTTTTTAAGTATAACCTTAATATTGAATTTCCTGTGTTTGTAGTGCTTGGTTTTGGGATAATTGCAACATCCCTGACTGTAGTTTATTCTAAATTACTGATATGTATTCTCAGCCTTAACTTCATTTTAACATACTTTTTGTCTGAGAAAGTCCTTGGTTTTGTTTTAATTAAAAAGTTAGATATATGAACTAAACTAAACAAGAAACTTAAAGAGAGTGCTACCGTATTGCTAATGATTTGAAACGATAAAGTATCAACCTTAAATCATTTTTTAAAATTGTAACTGTCATGGTCAGATTCACCAGTATACTCTGGTTACTTGCTCCCACTCTGGAGCAGCACAAAACAGCCAGAATATATCGTCTAGTTAAACTGAGTTTACTACTGCTTTTTCCCTCAGAACATGATCGAGCAGCTGGAATGTCCACCACAGTATCCCCCTCTCTCCTGTTCTTCAAAGTCCCTCTGCCTCTTGTCCCTCCCTAAATTTCCCATCCACATATGCTCCAAATTCCCCCTGCCTCTTGCTCCTACCTCTGGTTATCCTGGGTCCACACACTTACATCCCACTGTCCATGCAATCCCTGGAGCCATTATACATTTTCAGTTATGAAGAATAATAGGAAAAATGACCATTAATCTTAAATTAAAAAAACGAATGTAGCACATGCACAAGACTTCAGTGAGTTTTTAACTATGAGAGGTTAGGATTGCCAACTTTCTAATCGCACAAAACCGAACATCTCTGCCCTGCCCCTTCTCCGAGGACCTGTCCCCACTCCATCCCCCATCCCACTGTCGCTCGCTCTCCCCCACCTTCACTTGCTTTCACTGGGCTGGGGCAGTGGATTGGAGGGGTTGGGGGCTCCGGCTGGGAGTGCAGGTTCTGTGGTGGGACCGGGGATTTGGGGTGCAGGAGGGGGCTCCGGGCTGGGGTCAAAGGGTTTGGAGTGAGTTAGGGGACTCAGGGCTGGGGCAGAGGGTTGGAGTGCGGGAGGAGGCGTGGGGTGCAGGCTCCAGGAAGGGGTTCAGGGATGGGGCAAGAGTGCAGGCTGTGGGAGGGAGTTAAGATGCAGGAGGGGGTGCAGGGCTGGGGTAGGGGATTGGGGTGTGGGCTCCGGATGGGGGTATGGGTTCTGGGGTGGGGCCAGGGATGAGGAGTTTGGGGTGTAGGAGGGGGCTCAGGGCTGGGGTAGGGGGTTGGGGTGCAGGAGGAAGTGTGGGGTGCAAGCTCCAGAAGGGGGCTCAGGGCTGGGGCAGGGGTGCAGGCTCTGGGAGGGAGTTAGGGTGCGGGAGGGGGTACAGGCTTGGGGCAGATGGTTTGGGGCACAGGCTCCATCAGAGCAGCGCTTACCTCAAGCGGCTCCCGGGCAGCGGTGCAGCAGCACTAAGGCAGGCTCCCTGTCTGCCCTGGCTCTGTGCAGCTCCCGGAAGTGGCCAGCATGTCCCTGCAGCCCCTAGTCAGAGAGCCAGGGGGCTCTGCCCAAGCCTGCAAGCACCACCCCTGCAGCTCCCATTGTCCGCGGTTCCCTGATCACCCCTGAACCTAGGAGCCACAGGGAAATGCCGATAGCTTCCGGGAGCTGCACAGAGCCAGGGCAGGCAGGGAGCCTGCCTTAGCCCCACTGTACTGCCGACTGGACTTCTAACGTCCCGGTCAGCGTTGTTGACCGGAGCCGCCATGATCCCTTTTCAACCAGGTGTTCTGTTAGAAAACCGGACACCTGACCATCCCTATGAGAGGTTTGAAGAGCATATTCTATTACTGAGATTATTAGGGGGGGGAAACATCTGACGCTGGGTGCTAAATTTCTTAAAAGACCTGTTTTTAATTAATTCTACTTCATGAACTAATAGATTTATTTGTAAATTCTCAGAAAATTAATTCTGTACTCGAAGAGTAAGTGCTGTAATTTTGGGGAGTAAATGCTGTAATTTTAAAGAAAGAGGTTAAATCCCTGCTTTAAGTGCAAAACTCAACCTTAACTATGGTGTCACCAATGTTGCCATAATCATGAATGCATTTTAGTATTTGTGATCCCAAATTAGATCAATGTGATTTTTTTTTAAAGACGTATTAGGTTTTTTTTACCCCCCCTCCTCCCCCCCCCCGCCCTTCCCTCCATTCCCCTTCATGGTGTCACTACAATACATGGGTCCTTGTTTAAACAGTAAACTTAAACTTATTGAGAAAAAAATTAGTGTTTGTAAAAATATGGCACTGTAAGAACACAGGAAGCATAACATGCAGCTATATAGCTTTTTACTTATGTTGTGAGTTGAAAAAAATGCAGTCTGATATATGAATAAGTAATGCTGAAAATATCAAATTATACATTGTTGTCTGTCTTATCAGACCAAAGCTTTAAAATCGTGTTCTCAGAAAAGCAAAGATGAATAATGAAGTTCATGTACATCAATAAATAAACCAGAACAGTGAGTCTATTTTTGACATAGTAATTCAGGAGTAGATAGGTTAGGTCAAAAACCCTAGCCACCCCTGAAATGAATTTTAGTCTGTTTCATTATAGGTGTGATCGGCAAGGCAGGAATAACACCACCTGGTGTTAGCAATGCTGATAAAAATGATTTATTGCAATGATGTCAGAATTGGCTGTAGAAAGTTAGTTGCATTATCACTTCTGCCCTTTCAGACCTTGCAGGGAACAGTCATAGGATCATGGTAAAAGTAAGTTACAAGCTTATCAAAAACTTCTGTAATCTGACTGGGGCGGAACAGTTTTCTAACCTCTTTCCTACTAGGATGACATATAGAATAATTCAAGGTCAAAAAGGGTGGTTCATTGGTTTTGATCAAATTTCTTGTTCTGTTCTTCACAACAGCAGATTATCTTCAGGCCATAGTAACTTGGTTGTTTTGATGATTTGGTGCATATTTGTGGCATAATGTAAGTACAGAATTTGAAGGAATAAACATTCAAATCTGCATACAAATGATTAAAAATATGTCCTGGCTAGGGTTGCCAACTGCAAAAAAAACAAACACCCTAGGCCTTCCCCTTCCCCAAGGCCCTGCTCCATGCCCCATCCCCTTCCCTGAGGCCCCTCCCACTGCTCACTACATTCCTCCTCCCTCGGTGGCTTGCTCTCCCCTATCCTCACTCACTTTCACTGGGCTGGGGCAGAAGATTGGGGTGCGGGAGGGGGTGAGGGCTCTAACTGGGGGGGTGGGCTCCGGGGTGGGGCTGAGGGGCTTGGGGTGTAGGAAGGGGCTCAAGTCTTGGGGGTGGGGCTGAGGAATTTGGAGTGTGGGAGGGGGCTGCGGGTTGAGGCAGGGGGTTGGAATGCAAGAGGGGGTGCGGACTCTGGGGTGGTGCCAGGGATGAGGGGTTTGGGTTGCAGGAGGGGGCCCTAGGCTGGGGGTGGGGTGGGGTTGAGGGATTCGGAGTGTGGGCGGGGGCTGCAGGTTGAGGCGAGGGGCTGGGATGTAGGAGGGGTATGGGCTCTGGGCTGGGGGTGTGGTCTCTAGGGTGGGGCCCAAGATGAAGGGTTCAGGGTGTGGGAGGGGGCTCTGGGCTGGGGCGGGGGTTAGTGTGCAGGGGGGGTGAGGGCTCTGGCATGGGGTCGGGGATGAGGGGTTCGGGGTGCAGGAGGGGGCTCCGGGATTGGGGAGGACTTAAGGCTGGGGTTGGGGCACGGGCTTACCTCGGGTGGTTCCCGGTCAGCGGCACAACAGGCTATGTCCTGGCTATGTGCTGTGCACTGGAAGTGGCCAGCAGGTCTGGCTCCTAGGCGGGGGTGGGTAGGCCCACGCTGCTCTCACCTGCAGGCAAACACCCCCACCCCTCCAGCTCCCATTGGCCGTGGTTCCTGGTCAATGGGAGTGCGGAGCCAGAGCTCGGGGTGGGGGCAGTGTGCGGTGCCGAGAAGCCGGACTTCCTGGCTGCTTCTGCGGCACAGCCCAGAGCCAGGACAGGTAGGGACTCGCCTGCCTTAGCCCTGCAGCACCACCAACCGGACTTTTAACGGCCCGGTCAGCGGTGCTGACCAGAGCCACCAGGATCCCTTTTCAACCGGGCGTTCCAGTCAAAAACCGGACACCTGGCAACTCTAGTCCTGGCTATCGTGGTTCCAAAGCCTTTCTGAGTTACTTTGTCAATTTACCATACTGTGATTTGGCTTGGAGTGTCAGCACCTGTGAGCAATTTAACTTGGAGTGGATCTCTGGCTACTCCAAACTCCCCTCTCTCGGTTGTTAGGCTGGAGTTTGGAACTGTAGAAGGTTCCTTGCAGGTCTGAGCACACAGGATAAAACAGGAGGTGGAGCAGCAATCCTGCATCACATCCCAACTCAGGCTACTTATTAAGGTAAGAGTATACCAATCATGAGTAGAGCTGAGAGAATAGTTATTTTGTTTTGAACCACAACTGATTTTTTTAATACAATGATCCAAATGGGAACCTGTGATGGGATTCAAAATGGGGAGAGACCTACTCTGATCATTATTATTTATTCAAAAAGCTATGTAAAATGGTTAAGGTTGAGAGTACATATAAGGAACCGTGGGTGAAAACATCTGAAGAATATTGCAGTTATCCCCAAACAAGCAATTGAATTAAGGTTAAACTGTAAAGAAATCCAAACATGTTTTGGTATGGAAATGCATTGCTGAGGCATCTGTAATGGGGTACTGGCCCTTTAAGGCCAGAGGCAGTAGTTGAGAGGTCAACTACCCAGTTCTATGTGTCCAGAGAACCAAATGAAGTGTCACTGGGAGAAAGTAAGTTGGTCCCAGGGAACAGTTAATGTCTGGGAGGGGGGAGGTGTGGAAAAATCCAGACAACTGTTCCTCTAAGGCTCTGAAACCAGGAGCCTTGTAAAGTAGGTGCGGCAAGTCTTCCCTCTCACCCAGCCAGAACAGGTGGGTGTTTGGAGTTATTAGACATACCTGGGGATGATTAGTTGATTATTTTCATCATAATGCAGCATTGCTGTGGTTGTGTACATATTATTTCAATGTACAGTGAATTGGGCCTAAAGGAATCTATATACTGGTTTAGATTTGTATAGATATTTCTCTCTCGAAATTTTATTAATCTGTTTCACAAATATTTTACTCTTATAGCTAGCATCCGTAGTATAGTATTTATATTATAATTTACTGCTTTATTTAAAGATAAAGGTGTGCTTTCAAAGAATTATCGAGTATCTTCAGTACGTTTCTTATTACTCTACCTGTTTTGTTCTATAATAATGTGGTGTTTCCTGTAAAAAAATAAATAGAGAATACAGGTGTCAATCCCTTCTGATCTAAGCATTACAAAGTGTTTCACTACTGCTCAAAAATGAATATGGGGAAAAAGGAAAACCAATGAGGATGAAGTAGTTCCCTGCATCTTGGCACTATTGTTTTGGATTTCTGGATGGAATCACCAGGATCTTTCCTTTAATATTAAACTTACTGTATACTGGCTACTGATGCTGTCTGTAGTAGTCATTGCAAAAATATTACACAGTTCAGGTTGCTCTGTAGTTCATGTCAGTTCTGTATGATCATTGTTGAAAACTGCTATTCTTTTTAGAAGCTACTAATTCCTTCAACTAGCATGGGATATTTTAGTGAGAAAGTTGCAGCGGTAATTGCACTACTTGGTCTTTGTGTGGAACAACCTCTCCTTCCCTACCACACACATGCACACAGAGTTTTACAGTACATACATCAGGAGTGCAGCAACGTTTTAATCCATTTCACAGCAGGTGCTTGCATATTTTTCCCAGCTAAAGAGGGCAATGGAAAATACCTCAGTTGCAGTTACCAAATAACATGAAGTTTATAGTTGGTAGTAAAAGAAAGAAGTGAAGAATTACTCCCCCTCCACCTAGATTTAAAATGGCCCTCATCACCATTGTATCTGAATGCCTCTGTATCTGTACTTTGAAAAGGCATATTGAGTTTATCTCATCGCTTCCATAAAACTTGGTCCTTTGAGTACTGTAGACTAAGGACTATAGGATTAAAATTAAATTTGTCCAGGATTCATCAGAATTTCACAGCACACCAAAACCACTGCTTCCCCAGTAGAGTACCACCTTTCATCATGCTTGATTGTGTCTTGGCAGTCTCATGCGCCTCCAAAATGCTAACCATTTTGTACATCACTGAGGCAGACAGCTCCACAGGGTCTGAGGGGCTTGGGGTGTAGGAAGGGGCCATATATCCTATTTATATATTTCCTGTGTGTTCCCCAGAGGGCCATATATCCTAATCCACCACTGTGTTTGTCTTTCTGATAGAAGATAGCATTAGGTTTGTATGCAGTACCTATTTTTATTTGATGAAAACGGATTTTGAGAACTTACGGAAGGAAAAAGACTGCTCAAAATATGGATTTTTATGAGGCAGGGGAGTGTTTAATATAGTATAATTGATGTCTAGATGTTTTAATAACATAGCAGCCAATGACAGAAGATATATAAGGAGAGTACAGATTTCTTCATGTTAATGTTTTAAATGTGCTCCTTGATCTCAAACAACTGCAATTCTACCTTAAACTCACATATTGAAGAGAGCTGTAAACTATACTGTTTAACAGCATTTGGGCAATGATATTGTTTAATCCTCATAAGATCAGGTCATAGGAGATGTATTATTATTCCATACTGTGCTGATTCATCTACCACAGCTGTTACACTGCTGGGGTAACCTGAATAAATATGCATTAGTGGGATTAAACCAAAAATATGGTTTCATCTAGAGCATCAATGATGCCTTGAAGGGAGGGGGGGAGAGGATATTAGTTAAATATGTTATAATTGCATTTTGAATTATAAAAAGGCCCACATTAAAATGAAGTTTCATATCTAATTTCTGTAATAAATGGATACTTTCAGAAGCTGCAGAAATATCTCTGAGAGCTGCCTGTTGTGTTTTTCATTTGGTTTTGGGGGAAGCTAAAAACAACCAGAATTTTAGTTTGAATAACATTGTCTGCTTTAGCTCTGCCTAACATCTGATATATATATTAGGAAAAATATTCACACAGCCATTGAGTATCTCTGAGAATATGTAGTCACTTGAGTGCATGTTTGGGAAATATTTAAAAGCTGCAATATTTAATTACCAGTAAGTCTTTCATTTTAAAATATATGCTATCAGGAATTTGTGGTAGTCTGAAAATGTTTCTGCTTGAGTGTATAAGGGCCATTGAGCACTGATGAAATATGATTGAGACCATTAAGTATTTTGTACATATTCTTTTTAGCTCTGGTTCTTACACCAATTTCATCACCAAAGTATCTGAGCACTTTCCAGAAGTGCCTTGAGCAATGTGAATAGCATCTGCCATGTGTGGTTTGTTCTCTCTCTCCTTTTCCGCAAGGAGAAATTGTGGTTATTTAAATATACAGGTGGACCTGATAGAGCTGCCTATTAGTATGGTTGCCCAACACTTCCCATTATAAGACCCTGTGTTTGGTGGCCTATAACTTTGCCAATCTTTAACCGTTTGGGTCAAAAATGTACATTGTGGGTTTCTCACTCATGCAGATATTTTGGGGAAGGCATGAAGGGGAGAATTTCAACTAATACAGTTCAGCTGTTTTCCAGAACGAGGCTAGGGGAACAAAAATGTTGTTTTGCCCATATTACAAAACTCTGGCAACCTTTTCTTTGAATTGCTCTAATGCCCCCAGACTTTGGAGCAGGGTCTTAAAATGTAGCAGGGGAATGACATTTTTGTTAGAATTATGCCTTTTGCTGTCCCTGTAGAAATCTGCCCAAATTTGGCCAAATTATAAGGCTTTAAAATATTACAGTTTGCACATGCTCAGTAGAAACTTCTTAGATTTTAGCAGAGAAAAATCTCTGATGATTCTGTTCTCACTGAGCATGCTCAAGACCCTGGCAGTTCCTAGTCCTGACCAAACAACGCATGTGCCATCCCCAAGATGTGTGACGGGTGCTACAGGAGTAAAGCTGGACTTATCCTGTAATAGCTACTGAGCAGGAGTTTTGAGAATCTCAGTGGGACCTAAATTTTCGATTTAGGTGCCAAAGATGGGAGCTGAGTACCTAAATCACTGTGCATCTGGGCCATGCTACTGAGACTGTGGGGAGGAGTTGAGAACAGGTATGCTAGGTGCCTAGCACAGGCTCATAAGCACTGACACGGGGAGGGGGGGAGGGGGAAGGGCGGAATTAACCAATGACGTGAATGAAGCAGTTCACACCTCTCGGAGCTATTGTTTTAGGCTGTATTCCTCTCCTTGGAGTGTTCTGTTCTGCTGAGAACATTTCATTGAGATGCATGTGCCACTTCACACCTCTCTGAACCTCCTATACTGCAGTTGGGTGTGTAGAGCCACTTTCCCGTACACTCTCCACTCTCCTGTCCCTTCTTGCCTCCAGCTGGTACGTGCACGCTGCACAGCCCCATGAAGGTAGCTCTTCTTGGCCTTCCCGGGGTATGGAATGACACAGAAGAGGGTGGAGCCAGGACAGGGACACCCAAAGCAGCGGGGATGCACGTGTAGCGGGCTTGGAGCAGCAGGGCTGTGTGGAGTCCTGTGTGGAAGGGGACTCAGAACAATAGGTGTGATGGCAGGAGCATTGGAAGAGCTGGAGCAGTGGTAAGGGAGTCTGAGCAGTTGGGGTATGGAATATGAGGATTGGAGCAGTGAGGGGGAGTGTTGGAATAGTGCAAGAAAGAGCTATGCAGTAGACGATGTTGGGGTGGCTTCAGCTTTGCCCCCTAAAATCCCCACATCAATCAATGAGGGGTACTTACATGGCCCCTATCACTGTAATAGCTGAGTGCCTCACAATCTGTAATTTATTTATTCTCAAAGCATCCCTGTGAGGTAGGGAAGTAACAATTATTCCCATTTTTACAGATGGGGAAACTGAGACACAGAGAGGCAGTCTTGCACAAGTGACTTGCCTAAGGTCACACAAAAAATCTGTTGCGGAGCAGGGGATTGCTTCCAAGTATCTCAAGTTCCAGTTCCTAACCACTGGACCATTTGTCCTTTCATGTCCCCCCTATATCTGTTCCCCTCCCTTCAGAAAATGTCCTCACTGACTCAGTGCATGTCCCTGCATTGTTCCTACATTCTCTCCCCAGATCCTCAGCCTGTGGATCTCATTCTGATGCCTGCCTCTCCATGGAAAGGACAGGTTGGAAGGGAGAATCAGGCTGTGCTGTACAGGCAAAGAGACTGGAAACAAGGAGATGATGCAGAGTCTACAAAAGAACTAACATGCAGCCAGTGCATTCTGTGGCCAGGGTAATCATTGCCAAGGTATCAGAGGCAGAGGAGTGGGAGAACTGAGCCCTAATAAATAGGCCTGTGGAGCAATTATTTAAAAAAAAACCCAAGGAAATTAATTGCCCCAAAACTTTGATAATGCAGAGTTAAGGTTGCCCCATGGCCTTCTAGAATGTGAAGAATGGCTAAACTTAAACTTCGAAAATCAGGAAACAAAGAGTTATTGTGACACAAATGTAAACCTCTGAAAAACAGAAAATGCAGAATTAAGTTATATATTACCCCGTCTGGATTTGAGGGGCTGGTTTGAAGGGGTAAGCGGGGACCAGGGACGTGGTTTGGGAGGCATACCGTAACTGTTTATTCCTTGTTTTTCAGAAGTTTGAGTATTGCTGAACTCCATGTTCTGGAAGGGCATGGGATTCCATTGAGCAACCATAACTCTGCATGAATTAAGTTTTTTGTCAGTGGATCAAGAGCTATCACTGCAGGGTAGCACGCACCAGGCTTCTGTAGGCCAAGCACATTTCACACACCAGGATCTTGTTTCATTCCTCCAGCCCTCTGACCCCCAAACCTTTGTGTGCCATCTTCCTTTGCCCCTCTCTTTTAGTGACTGTGCAGCTCCCTCCACCCTCTTTGTAATAACCATTTTGTTTTCCTTAAAATTGTCTACTTTTGTGAGTGAAGAAAAAAGCTTACATATCCTATAAAGTGCTAGATGGCATGCATACAGGGTGTAAGAGAGGGCATCCATGCTTTGCCTAACTGAGGGACACATGGCAGTTTGCCAGGAGTCAAAGGGCTGCAGCTGGCTTTTCTGTCATATAATGTTGTTGGTTTTCTTAAAGCAATTACAATAATATAATAAAAAGCACATCATGAGCATTAGAAAAGACGGGGTAAGAAGAGAGGAGGGAAGAGCTGTCACGAATACGGGCAAATAAGAATTATATCTTCTCCAGATATTTCTATGAAATCTGATAGAAGTTTCCAAGTTTGAGTAATCTTTTGTTTACTTTTTGCATACTTATGTATTAAGATTTTATTAAGGAACTTAGTAAATTATAATGTAGCTACAGTTTTCCAATTTATCATATTTCTCTGAATAACTGACAGGGAAGACATTTGGAATGCCTGGCAATCCAGACTGGTGGATCTGATGAGATAGCCAAGATTTTTATTTAATAATTTGGAAAAAAAAAAACTTAGTATATCTGATGCTAAAGATCCCATGCTAAGGAGATCTTATTTTGGCGAAGACACACTGTATTGCTGTACAGCTGGAAGAAGAAACTACAACTAGAAAAAATTATCTTAGAGATCACTAATCTTAGTGATAGAGAAACCGATTAGCTCATTAGCAGTCTCAGAGGAACAACTCTTCTTATTAGCAAAAAGAACGAGTACTTGTGGCACCTTAGAGACTAACAAATTTATTTGGGTATAAGCTTTCATGGGCAAAAAACACTTCATCAGATGCATGGAATGGAAAATACAGTAGATAGGTAGATAGATAAAATATATATACAGAGAACATGAAAAGATGGGGCTTGCCATACCAATCCCTCAGACAGAGACAGACACCTATAAGATCTCTATCAGGCGTTCTTAAAACTACAATACCCACCTGCTGAAGTGAAGAAACAGATTGACAGAGCCAGAAGAGTACCCAGAAATCACCTACTACAGGACAGGCCCAACAAAGAAAGTAAAAGAATGCCACTGGCCGTCACCTTCAGCCCCCAACTGAAACCTCTCCAGCGCATTATCAAGGATCTACAACCTATCCTGAAGGATGATCCCTCACTCTCTCAGACCTTGGGAGACAGACCAGTCCTCGCTTACAGACAGTCCCCCAACCTGAAACAAATACTTACCAGCAACCACACAACAAAAACACTAACCCAGGAACCTATGCTTGCAACAAAGCCCGTTGCCAGCTCTGTTCACATATCTATTCAAGGGACACCATCATAGGACCTAATCACATCAGCTGCATCACCAGGGGTCGTTCACCTGCACATCTACCAATGTGATATGTGCCAGCAATGCCCCTCTGTCATGTACATTGGTCAGACCGGACAGTCTCTACGCAAAAGAATAAATGAACATAAATCAGAAGTCAAGAATGATAACATTAAAAAAACAGAGAACACTTCAACCTCCCTGGACACTCAATTAAAGACTAAAAGTCACAATTCTTCAACAAAAAAACTGGAATTAATTTGCAAACTGGACATAATTACACAGGCTAAAAACTATTTCCCCATGCTAATTTCCCCCTCTACTGTTACTCACACCTTCTTCTCAACTGTTTGAAATGGGCCATCCTGATTATCACTAGAAAAGTATGGTATGGTATGGCAACCCCCACCTTTTCATGTTCTCTGTATGTGTGTGTGTATGTATATATATATATATATATCTTCCTACTGTATTTTCCACTCCATGCAGCTGATGAAGTGTTTTTTGCCCACGAAAGCTTATTCCCACATAAATTTGTTAGTCTCTAAGGTGCCACAAGTACTCCTCATTCTTTTTGCTGATACAGACTACCACTCTGAAACCTGTCTTCTTATTAGGTATTACTTACGCTAATCAGTATCAGCTATACAGATGCCCCACTTTTATTCTGAAAACCATCATTTACCATGCTTGTTTAAAGAGGGAGAGCTTATTATTCACTTGACTCTTTAGTGCTGGTAACTAAAACAGAATTACTGACCTCACAGAAAGAGTTATTCGTTTGATAACTTTAGTGACCCTAATTATCATAGCTGCAGGTACCTTCATAAGTTTGTATTGGCCTGGCAACTAGAATTACCACATGCAATATGAAGCCATTGTATTTGCACTTTTAAATGAAAATAAAAGTGGTGCCAAGATGGGAAATAATTAGGGATTTTCCTGTTGCATCATCAAATATCACCTAAATTGCCTACTACATTCCAGTTGCTTAAAATAAACATTGCGGTCATGCAGCCACCTGTTTAGAGTCCAAAGTGTATAAACATTAATATATCCATCTAACTAGATGGTGAACTTGTCTGACTTAAATGCAGTCTACAGGTCAAAATACAACCTAAGAGTTCAAGAATGTAGCATGTAGATGCCCCTGGTTTACTTAAGTTTAGAGTAGGGTTACCATCTTTAACAAATTAAAAAAGAGGACTCTCCACGGGGCTCTGGCCTCGCCCATT
>NC_048299.1:178024512-178099477 GCF_013100865.1 Trachemys scripta elegans
GGAGCCCGGGAGGGGAAGTGCCCGGCCGGCGGCTGGGGTCCGGAGGCAAGGGGGCTGCCTGAAGCCCATAGTGCTCAGGCAGCTCGGCTCTTAAACAGAGCCAAAGAGTCAGGGGAGGAGCAGAGCAGCCGCGGGAGGGAATGTGCCCGGCCGGCATTTTCCCGGACATGTTCGGCTTTTTGGCAATTCCCCCCGGACGGGGGTTTGATTGCCAAAAAGCCGGACATGTCTGGGAAAAAACGGAAGTATGGTAACCCTAGTTTAGAGTACACAACGATCCATCTTTTTCTAAGCAGCGAGCTTCTCCTTTGGTCAAAATGGAACTTTGTATAATGGGATTTGTAGCCTCTGTGAGGCACATTTTTATATTAAATATAAAGGCAACTGCAATCAGCACCATTTTGTCAAGTTAGATGCAGCTGAAAGGTTGTATTTAATTTTCCCTACAGATGGTCTGATTAACTTCCATTAAACTTAGTGGAAAGTCTTTCATTGATTTTAGTCCAAGTTGGATTCAGCCCATAGTGACTGTTTTCTTCCCATCTCTCTCTGCTCCATATATTCAGTTACAGAAGATTTTGTTAGGGGCATTAAATATCATAGCATCTGTTAATTGTCCACATTCAAGGTTACAGCAGTGTTTACACCAAAAGAATAATAAAAATAATAAATGAAGCTACTTTAAACTGTCATTAAACCTATTCTACTGTAAAACTAGACTATGAGTAAATGCTTGAATTATAAATAAATCTTTCCAGGTTTGGGGCCTAATTTTCAATACTATATGTTCCAAAACATTATAGATGATTTCTTGTAAATAACTTAAAATGCATCTCAGATATTCACAGATTCCAATGATATCACAGATGTATATACACATGCCTTATTTTTTTAAGTTAACACCTTTAAAATTATTATTGAAGAATAAGTTAGCTCTTTCTTGTGATATTAAATATCCTTACCATGCATAATCTATACTCCACACCTGCAATTCCACTAACAAGTCTGCAGATCATGCATGTCTATGCTTGTATAAAGTATTTTAAAGTCTGCCATTCCTTTCTTTTGCCCTTTAATTTTTCTAATACATTTCTTTATTATTATTATTGTTATGCAGAAAAAGCAAAGAACAAAGGATCTATCCCAACTATTTCATTCATACAGTCCTTATGATCATAAGGTAAGAAAAAAATACACTGGCAGTATTTTTTGTTTAGAACAATTTCAAACATTTAAGATAACTATCTTGTCTGATCAGCAAAAAGGTGAAAGGGAATGATGAAGATCTTGAAGTGTCTCTAAAGTATCTTAACTTTCTTTTAATTGTAATATGTTAAATGTATAGGGATATATTTGTTCATGCCTAAGCCTGAAACTAAATTTCTGGATTTGGTATTTGTGAAACATACAGCTCTCACTAACCTTCCAGAAATATAATATATGGATTTACAATGAATCTTATAAAAATCAACACTTGTTGTATTTGATACATTTTTTAAGCTTGTTTCTCTTGAGTATATTGATTAGCTCGTTATGCCCATTAAGCCTTGAAATATGTGACACTAATGGATTACCTTGATTCTGGAGGTATGATTGGAGGAGGTTGCTTTGTTAATAGAAAGCCTGCTGGACATTCTGAGGAAGAAAATACACCTAATAATTCATGAGTTTGTTCCTTTAAGCATTTGTCAGCAATATGTGATCTACTTTTGTGGTGGTGCTGTATTGTGAAGTGCTAAGTATTTGTGCAATTTGGAAAATATTGGAATTTTTAAGAAGTAATAGTGAGACATCTGTCTTGTCCTGCTAGTACGTTATGACCCTGTGTGGAGCAAATAAATGTGTGTTGGAAATAGAGCACTCTTTCTTGAATAACTTCATGCAGTTTGTTACTATATTTCCATACCAACCAAATACCTCGAGCATTGACAAATTTTCAAAAGCATTAACAGTGATATATAATTATTAAAATTATTTTCAAGTTACATCCTTCACTTTGAAATATCTTTTTTGTAGACAGACTTCTATCATTTGTATAGTCTGTATAGTGCAGATGTTAAGGGCTGGTGGAAATTGACAAATGTTATGAGTAAATTAGTGACAGGATTTCTGATGGGAGTATTGCATTTTAAAGCTGGAGCAGTTTAAGGTAAATGTAATAATAGGTCAATTAAGATCTAATAAAGAGAAGCAACTGAAGAGCCAAAAGCTTTGATACTCTTCTTCTTCTTGTCTAAATTCTCCTGTGCTAAACACTTTTTTTAATTCATCGCACAAGGAAATTCCATTATTCTTTTATTAGCACTCTTAATGGAGCTTGGCCATTTGTAACTCCTGCTGCCTTCCTGTTCATATCCTTTGTGGCATTATATCAAAGTATCCTCAAATGATTTTGGCTTCAGTTGTGAAGACTTATACACTCCTTTACAAATTAGTCATGAAGCGATGTGGAACTGAATATAAATGCTTAGATATATTTCCTTTTGATCTTTGTTTTAGGACCTTTAATAAATTATTAAAAGTAACAGAATTGCTTGATGAGTGATTTTTAAAGCTAACAAGGTTTACTCTTTTGGCACTTTCATTCTTGCTCCATTTATGCATGTGTGTGCCTGAAAGAGTAAAAGGAACAAGAAAAGAAATGGAAGTGTAAGGGGAGACTCTTCCCTCCCCATTTTTTAAAAATTCTGCCTATGAAGGTTTTCTTCAGTGCAATTCTCTCCCCGTTGGCAATGGGCCTAGAGAACCAGCTGCAAGTGTTCTGGCTGCATGCACTTAGTTTCCAGTTTAACCCTTCATTCTAATATCCTAGTTTTTAATTTTAATCACATGAATCCAAATTGTATGGATAGTTCAGATAAATCAGTCGTAGTTCAAAGCCAGAAGGGATCATGTAGTCTGACCTCTTATATCACAGGCCAGCAACACCATCCAGATCCAACACGCGACACCCAACAACCAACTGCAATGTGATTCAAAACTCTACTTTGTAAATGAAGATTTCAATTTTACAAACACTAATTGCTGCACTTAAACTAGGGTTGGATGAAATGTGAATTATGAAAAGTATATTTTTAAACATTACCATATTTAAATTATATTATGTGACACTAATCTACAGTTTTCAAGTGAAAAATTTAATTTCTAAAATGCATCATTTGGTAAAAAAAAAAAAAAAAATCAAATAATTTTATGTGGAGAACTCCCCAAATACTTTGCTTATTAAAAGGCCACTGTGAATGATCCTATTATTGACATGTGCTTAACCTCTTCCAGAATTTATAATTTTACATAGCTTTTCTAGAAACAGATTTCACCAAATTCTCTTTTTTTAACTGTTTATATAGGCCTCTGTGGAGAAATACAGAGATCCATTTCTGGGCAATTTATTCCTATTTCTGAAATACTTGCCTTTGTGCCTGTGTTTATATAGGGCATGGGTCTTAAAGATTTAAAATCCAGCATTCTTGGTGGCTGAACACTGACTGTTATGTCATCTTTTTGTTTTAGGTGCATTATCTTGTTACAGCACTACTATTTCTGCAATAGGATATATAGAAATAGATAGATATTCTCCTGAGACCATCATAAACATGAGATGTGTTTCTCAGAAGGCTATCACAGTAAGCAAAGCTTTAAATAAATTAAACTTAAAAATTAAGGATTTTTCTTAGTTCTTCAGCTACACCATTCTCACTTAAAATATTTTATTGAATTTAAAAGCATGTGTTGACAAAAAAGAATGCCATTGAAGCCTTTACACTCTGCATTTTAGTGATTCAGTGTTGTACTGAGAAAAAGCTTTGACTCTCCCATCTGTAGAGAATGCTTAGCTTTTCTAATATTTTTCTCACAAATCATACTTGTCCTTTAAAACTACTAACCTTGCTGTTAAAAGATGTTAAAGCAGTTGTGATAATAGTTTGATGGGTCAAAACTACTTAAATTTGGCAAGCTTTATATGTTCTTCAGAGCCCAATACGCACAATGTGTCCAGATTCAGCACTACAGAACCTGGCATAGTCCGTGTCCTTTTTTGTTGTTGCAGGGTAAGCCCAAGTTTCGTATGGTCACACTAGCAGTGATTAGGGTGACCAGATGTCCCGATTTTTATAGGGACAGTCCCGATTTTTGGGTCTTTTCCTTATGTAGGCTCCTATTATTCCCCACTCCCATCCCGATTTTTCACACTTGCTGTCTGGTCACCCTAGCAGTGATTATCCCCTCACTAGAAAAAGATATGTGGTTTATGGCTCTTAATATGCAGGGTGCCTATTTTCACATAGACATTCATCCAGCCCACAGACATTTCCTGAGGTTTACAGTCGGCTCACAACATTTCCAATACCCAGTTCTTCTCTTTGGAGTTGCCACTCCTCCCAGTTATCACCAAGGTTTTCTCCATTGTGGCAGCCTACATCAGGCATTATGGCGTCCTCATGTTCCCATATCTTGACAACTGGCTCCGGGCGGCAGAGTCCAGACATGAGGCCCAAGTTTCAAGCTCCATGTTGCTCAGCTTCCTTTCTTCCTTCGGAGTCAGTATCAATGCCAAAAAATCTACTTTAAACCCCACACAATGCCTAGACTTTATAAGGGGCCACCATCAACTCCATCATGGCATGAGCCTACCTACGACGAAACAGGTTCCAGAGTCTGCAAGAACTCATAACTCGCGTAGTCAACAATCCTTTGGTAATGGCCAGGATTTGTCTATCCCTCCGGGGCCACATGACCTTGTGCACATACATCACCACCTTTGCTCGACTTCACCTTGGCTGCCTCCAGATGTGGCTCCAGACAGTTTACTCGCCCAATCATCACACCATGGACCTCAAGCTAACAGTTTAAGGTAATCTCATCCCTCCAATGGTGGTGGGACCCAGGTCAGATCTGCATAGGGATTCCCTTCCTACCCCTCTCCCCGAACAAGACTATTATCACCAACGCTTACTTCCTAGGATTGGGAGGGTACGTGTCCGAATACATGCCAGAGGGAACATGGACTCCTTGGAGCGCCAAGCAGTAAGGAAGGCATGCCAAGCCTTTCTTCCACTCATCTGTTCTCATCATATTCTCATCATGTCAGAAAATACCATGACTGTGCTACATCAACAAATGTGACGAGACTATGCTCAGAAGCAGTCACCCTTTGGAACTGGTGCATCCCCTACTAGATTATGTTATTTGCCCCTTATCTTCCAGAGACACAGAATGTTATTGCAGACTCGGTCAGCAGATAGTTCGTGGTAGACCACAAGTGGGAACTCCATGACACCATTCTACAGGACACCTTCAGCAAATGGGGAACTCTGACCAGAGACATCTTTGCCTCCCCATTCAATAGAAAATGCACCTGGGACACCACTCTCAGGGTGATGGTCTTATCCTCCCCTGATCGGACCAACTCAGTTACACCTTTCCTCCTCTCCCGCTCCTACCCCAAGTGCTTCACAAGATCAGATGAGACAAAGCGACAGTCGCCCTGATCACACCCTACTAGCCCAGACAATTTTGGTTTCGCATCCTCCTTTGTACGTATGTCTGTGCCCCAATCCCTATTCCTACTCTCCTTGATCTCCTCACACAACACAACAACAACATCATCCATCCCAATCCACAGGTGCTTCACCTCAGAGCCTTGTATTCGGATGGGCATCTTCTCTAGAACGGGCATGTTCATCAGACGTGCAGAACATCCTCTCCAGCAGCAGAAAGGACTCCACTAGGTGCTATTTCCGAGCCAAGTGGAAATGCTTTGGCAAAACACAATGGACTTTCCCTAGAAGCAGTGGGGATTCCCCTCTTCCTGGATTACCTCCTGTCCTTACAGGCATCAGGTCTTGCCCTCAGCTCTCTCAAGGTCCACCTAGTGGCAATTAGCGCCTTTCACCCCCTGGTGGAAGGACACTCCATCTTTACCTATTCGTTGGCTGCTAGGTTTTGGAAGAGCCTCATCAGAACCTTCCCAGCAGTACAACCCATTGCTCCCCAACGGGATTTCAACCTGGTTCTATCTGTACTAATCAAACCGTCCTTCATACCGTTGGCATCATGTTCTATGGCGCTCCTTTCCATGAAGCTTACTTTCCTTGTTTCTGTCACATTGGCGAAAAGGGTTGATGAGCTCAGGGCCATGACATCAGAACCTCCTTTCATGACTTTCTGTAAAAATAAAGTATTCGTGAGCCTGCATCCCAAATTTTTGCCAAAGGTCATCTCCCAGTTTCATGTTAATCAATCTGTTCACTTACCTGCTTTCTTCCCGAATCCACACGCCTCAGAAGAGGAACAACGACTCCATTCTCTCTATGACCATCAGGCCTTGGCCTTCTGCCTGTGGAGGACAAAACTGATCAGGAGATTCCCCCAGACTGTTTGTCGCAATAGCTGAACTGGTTAAAGGACAGGCAGTTTCCACACCACATATCTCTAAGTGGATTTCTGGGTGCATTACCCTCTGCTATGAATTATCTGGCTTCCCAGCACCTGTAGGCCATAGGGGTGCTGGTACATTCAACGAGACCCCAGGCTTCAACCATGGCCTCACTCCGTGACATACCACTTCAGGATAATTGTAGAGTGGCCATGTGGATCTGTAATTTTGATTTGTTTACTCTGGTTTCTCTTCAGATCATATAAATCTTTCGCCTTTTACTTTGAATTCATGAGAAAATGCCTAAAAACTAAAAGAATAACTTAATCTAAGAAAACATTTTCACAAGCATCTTACTGAAAAAGTAACCTCCATATAGTTTCCTTACAAACTGATAGCCAAAGTACCAAGAGAGATCATAGAAACAATCTTTTTATTTGAAAAAAAAAAAACATCTGGCATAATGAAAATATTAACACCAGAATTAATTTTTGAAAGAAACTTGTGAAAAATAGGAACATAGAATTGGAGCATTATATATAGCTAACGAGCGAGGCTTGCATCTTTCAATAATCCATGCGGTGCTAGAGTTCTAGCATTCCCTGATTCCCCAAGGTTCTCTGTCTTCTTCCTCCTTGTTAATTACAGACAATGTTAAGAGTTTCGCAGCTTACTGGCCTTAAAGAGTCCTCTGTTTTACATATGAATGCTAGGAGCTATCTTGTAAAAGAAATGATAGTCTTACTTTGAGTACCCCAAATCAGATACTGACTTTTTTTTTTAAATGTTAGATAAGCCCCCTTTCAGAATTGCTATAAAACAGCAGGCAATGATCCCATCACATTTAAAAAACTTTCTGATCAGAGAATTGGTTTTTGCAATGTTAATTGTTTGTTTGTCTGTGAGTATGCATATACAGCATCACTTCCATATGGATGTGCAGATTGCATTTCTGAGGCAGAATTTTAAAAAGGCAGTTTCTTTTGAGAGACTTTCTCTTGCTTCAAATTTCTCAGATAATGATTTGGATTTATGACTTTGGAAAATAACAAAAATTGCTTTCCCTGGCTTCCATTAATTCCAAGAACAAGCACTGTACTATATCAGAAGGCTACCACAATTTGTGAGGCCTACATTACAAGCTGTAGTTCAAGTTTCCTAATGCAGGAGTGCAGGTGCTTTTGAAGTGTTCTTCTGGAAAATGAGACAGTTGGGTTATTGTTGACTGGCTTGCACAGAGCCTTGTACTGATGCCTGAAAAGAGATTTCAAATTTAATTTAATTGATCATATGTCAAATATGACCAAATATTTGTGGAAAAAATGCTCATTGTAACCTCAGAAACAGGGCATTGGATTGGTTCATTTTATTTATTTGTTTGTTTTTCATGCTCAGCATTGCTCTTTGGAGCAGGTTACATAAGGCTGTGCACTTGTGGTATGTTGTGAGGCTTGAAAGAAGAAGACTGAAGAAGGAACACTTGAATGGTCTTGTGCTAATGGCACACTTGAACACTGCTTGATGGGGAAAAAAATCTTAAGGTCTGAAAAGCTGCTACTTTTTCTTCACTTAACTATCAACTGTATCCAAGTTCATTCTCTTACCATCTGAAACCAAAAACAGCAGGCAAATATTTGGGTTTTTAGAAAGAGCTGTTCAGTTTCTAGGAGCATACGGAGTTTGGAGGCAGTAAAAAAAGGTAACAAAATATTACAATGGAGAGACTTGCTTGTTTATTGAAAGGCTTGCTTAGAAAGAAGACATGTGCTGCCCTTAATTCAGTAATTGAAATCCACTTACATATATGTCTTGCATCCTAAGTTAATGTGAAAAAATATTAGTTTGCTGTTATCAAATCAGTGGTTGCTTTTGTTTTGCAACTCTGATGAATACCAATATATAAAAATATGCAGTATATCGTTGTTTAATGTTATGATTTAAGACTTTGCCTTAACAATTGTTAACACTTCATCACAAAACATGAAAAGAAAAGAAAAAAGACTCCACTACCTCCTGATAACCGAGTTGTTTGGGATTACTGCCTCAGTTTTCAGAGTGAAAAGTGGTTGCATTTTGTTCAAGTATGACAGATTTTTATTATAGAAACCATGAAACCTTACTAAAAACTGTCCTGTCACCAGACATGCATTAAAAACAGACAAGAGAGTAAGCAAAGGTAATAAAATGACAGAGAAATATTGACTTTGAAGGTGTCTAGTGAGCTACCCCAGTTAGATGTCTTATTTAAATATCGTAATGATTTTGAAGAGAGTATAAGTAACATGCTAATGAAATTCATAGATTTTACTAAATTGGTACTTACCCCAAACCAACCCCTACAGAATGAAAAATAATATAGAGAAATCTAAAAACAATAATACAATGGGCAAAATATTAATAAAAGAGTTCAACACAGAAAAGTATGTGGAAAAATAACCCAGAACACACATTCTTATGGGGCGGGAAAACCTGAAAGGTAGTAATACTAAAAGAAATCTTCGTGGTGATAGTGGACAGCAAATTATTAGACATGAATTTGCAGTGTGATACTGCAGCAAAATTAGCCTCTGCAACTGTTGCTTGCATATTCACAAGCATAATTTTATAGAGCACAGAAATAATAGTCTTCCTCAACATGGCCTTTTGGTGCAGCTGCTTCCAAAATATTGTCTTCAGATTTGGACAGCTTGTTACCAGAAAGATATTGACAAATGGGACATCCACCTTCTTGCCTTTCAGTTGTTACCATCAGAAACATCTGATCCCATTTGAGTTTTGTAACCATTATTGTTCTGGTGTGCCTTGGCATAGCACTACCCTGTCTGTTGGTCACAGCACCACCTACGGGAGGAAAGGAAGCACTGTATATGGAATCAACGCAAAACAACTTGTTCTCTCAAGAGAACAGTGTAGATGTAGCTTCTGTGCCACGTCAGTGACCAGCAGAAAGACATAGGGATAATGATGGTTGTAATGGCCCTGATCTTGCACCATTCAAGTCAATAGGAACTTTGCCATTGACTTCAATGAGTGTATGATCAAGCACTAAGGGTTTTTTATACTGGCTTTTTATGTAGATTACCTACCCTAAAAGCCAGCTGTGTGGATGTGATAGACTAGTGTTTTATCCATCCCACCCATTTCACTGGAGACTGCAACTTGCAGTTGTTCACAAAATCACAATAAATCTCCCTGTGTTCTTGTGGAAGGTTAAATAACATGTCAAGTTCACTGACATTAGCCAGGTTCTGTATTCCTTTATTGCCAAAGCATTTTAGATAGTCATTTTACAAATTACACCGAAGCCACATATTCCATTAACTTTCTAGTTGTCCTGTTTACTCCTTGTTTTTAAAATTGTATTACTTTTTTTTACGTGTGCTTCAAAAAACCAGGTGTTTTTCCTCTGACTTTGTGTCTCAGTAATAGGAGTGCTAGAATGGTGATTGCCTCACCTCAAAGCTCTTCAGCAAACCAGGCCTTTTTGCATAAACCCTGGATGATATCAAGTAGCAGCACAGAAGATATCTTGCAGGGCCCTGTGGTGTTTGCAAAATAAGACAAATTTTTGTGCCATGTAGGTTAGCTCAAGCTCCAGAAGCATATTATAAACCCTGTGGAGAACCAGATGTCATAGTTTAACAAATGATTGGGTTTAATTACATCTTCCACTTCTATAGTTTGCATTCTTTCCAGGGAAAGCATTTTCATAATTTTCATTTTTGTCTTAACTTCTGCTATGTGATATATTCCGTTATGGTCATGAGAGAGTGTAGAAGAAAGTGTTCATTATCATACAGTAAAACAACAAAAGCCAAAATGATTATGAGAAACTATTGGTTTAGTCTGTTTCAGTAAGTCTGTGAAAGGAATGCAGATAAAAACTGTTCTACACAGTAAATAAAGTTGTATTAGACCCTTTTCTACGCTTCCCTTAGACCACTATTTTAATATGAGCTCAAATGCTAGACTTTAAAACACACCAGAGGATGTAGTGTCTGAATATTCCAGCCAGGAAGAGACCTCAAAAAGTCATCTAGTCCATCTCCCTGTGCTGAAGCAGGATTATGTACACCTAGATTGTCCCTGACAGATGTTTATCTAACCTCTTCTTAAAAAGCTCTAGTGATGAGGATTCCACAACCTCCCAAGGTAACTTGTTCCATTGTTTATCTATCCTTATAGTTAGAAAGTTTTCCCTAATATCCAATCTAAATCTCCCTTACTGCAAACTAAACTGATTATTTCTTGTCCTATCCTTGGTGAACATGGAGAACAATTGACCACCATCCTCTTTGTAACAACCTTTAACGTATTTGAAGACTGCTGTGTCCTCCCTCAGCCTTCTTTTCTCTAGACTAAACATGTTCAGTTCTTTCAACCTTTCTTTATGAGTCATGTATTCTAAACCTCTTATCATTTTTATTGCTCTCCTTTGCACTATTTCCAATTTGTTCACATCTGTCTTAAAGTGTGGTGCCCAGAATTGAACACAGTACTCCAGCTGAGGCCTCACCAGTTAACAGACACTCCCTGTTAATACATCCTAGAATGACATTTGCCTTTTTCTTGACAGCATCGCACTGTTGATGCATTCAATTTGTGATCCACTATAATCCTCAGTTCCTTTTCTATAGTACTGATACTTAGCCAACTATTCCCAATTTTGTATTTGTGCAGGTGATTTTACTTAAGTTTGTACTTTAAATTATCTTTATTAAATTTTATCGTATTGATTTCAGACCAATTCTCCAATTTATCAGGATCATTGAATTCTAATTCTGTTCTCCAAAGTGCTAGCAACCTCTTCCAGTTTGGTGTCATCGTCACATTTTATAGACATTCTCTCCACTCCATCATCCAAGTCATAAATAAAATAGTCGAGCACATGCTTAAAATCTTTGCTGAACTGGGGCCTCAGATTTTGACTAGGATGAACAGATTTTATTGACACTTGCTAAGAGATACAAAACTGTTATGTGCTTTAATTTAAACATAAGCTGATGAAACCCAGTTTTTCAGATGCATATTCCATCCATTATTTTTTAATTTAATTTCAACCACCACTGAAATTCATCCTCTGGAATGGAAGGTAACAACTGAACAAGAGTACACAGCAGCTATTCAGGAGAGGAATTTAGGAATACTATATCTATTTGAAACTGCAGGGGGATTTCAGATACATAGAGTGTAATTATTCAGCTTGACCAGGGCTAATGCCCCTTTACCTCTGAAAAATACCATGGGATCTTTAACAATTATGAGTGGTCAGTGTGTCATTTAAAAGATGAAAACGCCACACAGTCCCTTAATATGCCTCAGCATGACTGATCCAGGGTTGCTTCAAAAGGAAGCATGTTACTCATTGAAACCACTTCCTGCAGCAGCCTTGTTATTCCTGGGAAGTCTGTTCAAGCAATGACCAAGCTTGGCCCTGCTTTGTTTTTTAATCTGATAAAATAGACGAGGTGAGTGAGGTAATATCCTTTATTGGACCAACTTCTGGTAGTGAAAGAGACAAGCTTTCGAGCTAACACAGAGCTCTTCTTCAGTGCAAGCTCAAAAGCTTGTCTGTTTCACCAAAAGAAGTTGGTCCAATAAAAGATATTACGTCACCCACCTTGTCTCTCTAATATCCTGGGACCAACGCAGCTATAACACCACTGCAAACAACAAATCTGATAACCGTTCCAAAGTTCTTCAGTTCTGTTTTGAATGAAACATTAGGAATTCCAGATACCAGAGTCTATTATTTATTCAAAGGACAGGTATAATGTGCTACAGAAACTAAATTAGTAATCTGTCTTTCCTTCTTGGTTTCATTATTTGTCACCATTTTGATACTGCATATTAAAAGATCTTATTTATGTCTTACCCTAGCCTGGATTTAAACCTGTGTCTGAGAGACCAAAATTATCTGCTCTGCTTCTTAATTTATTAATTTCTGTTTTAAATCTTACATCAGTAATAAGGGCAGCAATTTCTGTTTTGCTGTCAGAGGAAGTTGAGGAATAGGATTGGGGGAGGCAACACAGGAAGCCCAGCTCTGGTCAGGGCCAGAGAATTTATTGCTACATGATTTCTCTGATCCTGTTTTTCTCCAGCCCACCCCACGGCAAACGGCCTATAGAGAATAGCCTATAGAGGTTCCTCTCACCATTAGGCGGGATTAGTGGCTTTAGAACAAGCTTTTCTCTTTCTCCAAGACCTGTCCTACCCAGTTACTTCTGCTGGGCCTGGGGAGAAGATTTCACCTATTAGAGGAGGATTATAGTAATTTCATGAACTGTCAGGGCATGAGGGGACTAATATATTACAATTATTTTCTTTGTTGTTGTTTTGTTTTTGTAAGGATTTTTAGGGCTTTTATAGAAATACTGAATTGCCCCAACGTGTGCTCCGAGAGAGAGCCACGTTTAGATTAATTGAAGGTGCTTGGTCTTCAACCTTTCGTCTTGTGTCTCACAACACGCTGCAGGTGTAATATCATGTTGCAGTACACTCTGGGGTATCCTATTGCTTAATTGTGTGCTTGTGGTATTGATATCCAGACATTCATTCTCAAATCTGGGAATTCCCGTAGGTACCAGCTATGGAGAGTATCACCCTGTAGCTAAAAGTATATACAACATTAAAGTAAAAGATGAATATCATACTGTTACCAGCAAATTATGGGGCTTGATTTTTATCATCTGAAAGTGAATTTAGAACAATTTCTGTTAATGTGGGGAACAAGTTTGTGTGTATTTGCTTTCCAATGCAGATCTGAAAAGCTTTTGCTTTTGCTTTTTAAATGTAGTGCTTGTTTACATATGTTTATTTTTTGTTTGCATATCTCTTCTCTTTTTTTGGATTGCAGCTAATCCTGCACGATTACTATAATGTATGCATAAGACATGTGCAGTATGTGGTTGTCCGTCTAAAGTGTCTGTGGAGGTGGTGCACATATGTAGAGCATATATGATGTATTCCAATTGTCGGTCTCGCCTGCACTCTGCCCGCTAATCTATCCTCTCCTGAACTTGTTCTAACATTTCAAATCTCTGAACAGTTTACATTTTTAAAATATTAGTCTGCCAAAAATGTATTCTTCTTTAATCTAAATATAGATTGTGTCTCCCAAAGTTACACTGTACTGAGGTGCACAATGGGAGTTCTGGACTTGTGGCAGGTTTAAATCCAATATTTTCTGTGACCCATCAGGACCAGAAATGGAAGCACTGTATCATTTTAAAGGGGAGAAAGAAAGGTTACCAGCTTCTCAGTGGCAGACACGCATTTTCTAGTATCTCATGAAGGCCCTGAGATATTGATCTTTAAAGATGTCATTTTAATGTAGAGAAATGCTATTTCAAGTCACCTTTTGATGTATTTTAAATTTATTAGTTTTAACGTTTCTCTCCCTCTTACTCTGGGTTTACAGGGGAAGAGAGCTAGGAAAATAGATTACTAAGATGTTTTTAAAACTCTCAGAAGCATTTTTCTAAAACAGTTTTGCTATAAAATATGATATATGCAGAATGCAAAATAGTTGCGTTGTGATGTAAAGTTTTAGTCAGCATACATGAATAACTCAGCCATGCTAAACTCCTGCTGACAAAACCTTAAAACCTTTATTTCACACCATCATGCATTTTTGAGAAAGAGTATGTGTGTACGTGTTGAGGGCTGTTGTACATTTTCACACAAACAGCATCATTTAAGAAGCTCACTTATGTTAAATTATTCTCTTTTAAGTGTCTTTTATTTTTACAAGATTACTTTTTATTATAAAACTTGCTTGCTCCAAAAACTCATCAGATGTAAGCCATCATTATTGTATGTAGCAGGCCCCAAACTTGTTTTCTTTGGAGTGCTTACAGAAAGTGTTTATTATAAAATCAAAGATTTGGGGTTATTCATAAAACCTGTTCAGGTGAAGACGCTGGATGCCAATTCATGTGTCAGAGAGACAGTGGCAGCTGCTTTGTAAATGTACGGCAGTATTCCATATTAAATCAAATGGGAAATGGACAGTTTGACAGATACTGTCATCAGTGCAAACATTATTAAAATCATTAAAGAGCCCACTTTTAATTTTTTATTGAACATACATAAGGTTTGCTTTGCACAGTCTTCCCCAATCAGAGCCCACAGCAATGAATATTATTTCTCCAGCTTTTTCTCTAACAAAGCATGAGCCGTGTCTTCCAGTTCCTTCGGGACAGTACAGCTATGTTTATGGCTTCCTTTACATATTATGGGTTAGAATTTGTGAACAGAATTTCCATTTGTGAGCACATCATTGTAGATAGCACTCAGCCATCTTTTCATTTTGATTGATGGTTCTCGTTTTGCACCATCTGGCTTCTGATAGGCTGCATTAATCATATCCTGAACTAAGAAAGGGTGGGCATAATTGTTTAGTGTGTATGTATTGTAACACCTGTTATTCACACACCCTGCAATAGAGAACAGTGATACATACATGATTTTTTGTGTATGCATGTGCGTGTATTTCAGTATTTATTATTGTTAAATCCCATTGTTTTAATTTTCTTTTTCTTTCTAATAGATTTTTATAGTAGTTGCCTTTCTGCAGCCCAACATCGCCACAATTTTGGACATCTGGGCTGTTCTCATCTCTCTGTAGCTCATGGAGGCGGATCAGTGTTTTGGCACTACATGATCTGGCCACACCCACTTTGCCCAAGCTTGCTGCTAGATTCTTTGCAGGAGCAGACTGTGGTGGTTTCTTTTGCTCACGCACTTACGCCTTCTATTTAAACTTTTTCTGCCTAGTTTTCTTTTTGGGAGTAGTAGGAGGAGCAGTATTCTGCCTCCTTCATGGGTTGTTAACCCCTCAGGATTTTAATCCTCCCCAAGTCTCTCCTGTAAGCTCCTCTGTCTCATATAGGCATGGCAAAGCAGCCAGGAAAACACCATGTCAAATCCCACTAGTGTTCTGTATGTGAGGCAGCCCTCCCAAGTAGTGAGTTGTTCCCAGCTTGCACCCAGCCTTCTGTCCCTATCACTGTTAGGTCCCAGGGCTATAAGTCAGACAGGCAGGTGGGGTCCCCTGTTCACTGACTCCAATGGGAGAAAAATGGACCAGGAACTCAATACAGAACAGGAGGAGACTCCAGAAGTGAGGAGGACCCTGACCACTCGACTTGGGGATAAATCCCAGGGGACTTCTGCAGGAAAAAGTGAGGATTCCCCTCCACACACACACACCGGTCTTAAAGTGGATTCTGAGCAGCGTAGGGAAAGGAGCAGGGCTTCTAGTCAGCCCCCCTCCCTCCCACCCAAGCCAACAGGAGGGCTCTGACAGTGAGTCGTCCCCCCGGCCCCCTTGCTAGGAGGAATGGGACCCACTAGGGGAGAATTCTGAGAGAGACTTTTAAGAGGGCTCCAGCCCCTAAGGAAGACAAGTCGCAAAAGGTCTCACCAAAGCTGCAGCAGAACTTCTGCACTCCCAAAGAGGCAAAAAAGGTTGAAAAAGCTAAAAAAGGGGCGGGGCACAAAATTCCAAGAGATATGACTCCTCTGACTCTTTCTCTTTCCCCTCCGCGACTGAGGACGATGAGCTGTGTGGTTCTGAAACCTGAGCAGGCTCCTGGAAGCAAGCAAGCTGAGTAAATTTTCCCTCTCAAAATCCTCCCCTCCAGCCAGGGGCGGCTCCAGGCACCAGCACACCAAGCGCGTGGCTGGGATGGCAAACCGTGGGGGGGGCGACCTGCCAGTTGCTGTGAGGGCGGCTGTCAGGCTGTCTTAGGCTGCTTGCCTGCGGGAGGTCCGCCAGTCCCGCGGCTTCAGCAGTAATTCGGCGGCGGGGACGCTGAAGGCGCGGCACTCGCGGACGTCCCGCAGGCATGCCGCCGAATCTGCGTGACCAGTGGACCACCGTGCTTGGGGCAGCAAAAACCATAGAGCCGCCCCTGCCTCTGGCTGCAATACCCCTTCACTCCTCCTTGGAGGAATTGCTTAGGGATGAATGGAACAAACCTGATAAGGGCAAGCATATTAATAAAAGTGACCTTTAGCTCTATAACTTTCAGAACCAAAGGGCTCTATTACTGAGACACCAAATGTTGATGCTGTTGTGGCATCCCTCACCAGGGATATGGTTATCCTCTCAGAAAGGGTGGTTTACCTTATGGAACCCACAGATAGAAAGATAAAGGCCGCTCTCAAAAAGGGCTTTTACAGCCTCCTTTGCCACCCTCCAAGCATACTTGACAGTTACCTGCTTTCGAGAAGCGTCTCTTTCCTGGCTGGAAGATCTCAAAGCCCTTAAGGACAGAGATCACCCTGACTTTGGCTCCCCCTTTTTGAAGAAAGTCTCCCTAGCAATAGCATTTGTAGTTGACGTCTCAATGGAAGCAGTGAGCCCGAGCCATGGCTTCCAACTCTATAGCCAGGTGTCATCTGTGACTCCGACCTTGGAAGGTGGATACTCAATCTAAGCAGGTCCAATGTGCATCCAAATTTAGAGACTCCCTCCTTTTTGGAGAAAAGCTGGATAAAGTGGTGGCTGACAGTGCAGCAAATCTCCTTTCCCCACTAAAGGCCCTCAAGGGAATATAGTTTGGCCTTCAGAGAGAGGTGGTCCTTTCACTTCTTGTTCTCACAGAGGTACCAGCAAAGGGACAAGAGATTCCTGAAGGGAAAAGAGTAGAATTGAGACCCCAGGGAGGGTCCAGAGGGACCTCGGTTCCTCTTACCCCTAACCCACTTTATGACAAAGATTGCCAAGGTCTCCACACAGATCTGAAACTAGGGGGCAGGGTTTCTCATTTCCTAGAGGAATGGTTTTCACCTGAGACAAGTGGGTCTATGAAATAGTGAGCCAGGGATACTCTCGAGCTGCGGGCTCTACTACGTCTGTTCTTCATCCTGTCACCCAGCTCCAATGACCCCGTAAAAGGCAATCTGATCCAGAATGAAATATTTCATCTTCTGCATATAGGAGTGATGGAGAATGTTCCCGCAGAAGGAAGGTTATCTGGGTTTTACTCCATCTTCATCATTGTATAGAAAGGCACAGAGAGTATTAAGTCATTCTTAACCTCAAAAGACTCAACAAGTGGGTAAAGAAAACAAAGTTTTGGATGGAGCCTTTGTCCTCTATGGTGTCATCCCTCACTATCCTGGGGGGACTCCTTGACTTCAATAGATCTAAGGTATGCACATCTATATACCCCCATCTGACTGTTCTGCAAAGTTCTGAGGTTTGCCTGTGGCAGGAAATGTTATCAACACTGAACACTTCCGTTCAACCTGTCCTTGCCCCCAGGGTTTTACAAAGATAGTGGTGGTTGTGATGGCCAGACTCAGGTTGCAGGGAACTCACCAGTACCCATTCCTGGATGACATCCTGATTAGAGTTCCATCACAGTCAGCAGCACCCAGGGCTATGTCTTGGACAATGAATCTCCTGCAGGCACATGACTTCATCATCAGTGCCAAGAAAAGTTCACTGGTTCCATACAGAAATTTATTATCTTGCTCCAGAGCAAGATTTATTATCTTGCTACCATAGCCCTATGCCTCCAACTGCTAGGACTCCTGATGTCATACATAGGAATCATTCCATGGACACATTCATGCATCAGAAGTCTTCAAGCCTTCATACTAAAGGAGTGGGACCACTCCCCAGAACACATGAAAGATCAAGTATGGATTCTAACACAGGTGTGAATTCCTTACAGTGCTGGTTAGCCCGCAACAATGTCCACAAAGACTTGCCCATCTGCCTTACAGATCCTTTAATCCTCGTAACTGATGCCAGCCTGGATGTCTGGGGAGTTCATTTGAACACCCAAAAAGCCATGAAAAGGAAAAGACTCTCAGCATAAAGCTCTGAGAGCTGAGAAGGATCACACTAGATTTGTGGAGGTTCTAGTCCACCCAAAGGGGGAACCAGTCAGACCGTACGAGTACGGTTGCATATTTAAACAGCCAAAGGGAAAAGGAGGAGTCTGGCACTACATGTGTAAGGCCACGTCTACACTACCCGCCAGATCAGCAGGTAGTAATCAATCTATCGGGGATTGATTTATCACATCTCGTCTAGATGCAATAAATCGATCCCTGAATTAATGCCCATACTCCACTTGGCAGGAGGAGTAAGCGGAGTCGACGGGGGAGCCGTGGCAGTTGACTTGCCGCCGTGAGGACGGCAAGGTAAGTCCAACTAAGATACTTCGATGTAGCTGAAGTTGCGTATCTTAGATCGATTCCCCCCCCTCCCCAGTGTAGACCAGCCCTAAGTAATGAAAATAATGAGGTGCATGGAACAATTCCTCCTTTCCCTCAGAGCAATCCTCATCAAAAGGGACCAAAAGGCAGACTGGGTCAACAACTCCTATAGATGTCTGAATGAGGAGGTTTTCGATCTCATTGCTCCAGTGTTTGGCCTTCCTTCAACTGGTCTGTTCACAAATTATATGAATGTAGAGGCCGAAACACTTCACTAGGGAAGTAGACCCTAAATCCATTGGGATAGATGCCTTATCACACAGTTGATCATAGGGTCTACTTTATATGTTTCCACCCTTTCCATTACTGGGGAAGGTGGTCCAGAAAATAAAACAAGAACAGGCAACGGTAATATTGATAACTCCTCATTGGCTGAGGAGACCTTGGTTCTCAGACCTGATAGAGCTGATGCTGGGTGCTTGGCTTGATAGAGTTAAGGGCCTTATATAGCTTGTCAATCGTGAATGACTCTAGTTGACTCCTACCCACATTTTGATGTCGAAGTTGGCACCATTCATTGTGTACTTTGTTTGAATCACTTATCCAGTGGAACCTTTGCTACCTGCATTAGATGGCTTGCAACCTCACTGGGCTTAACCACTGGGCGATTTTGATGTGGGGGTTGTTGAGCAGCGCCCCAGCCGGCAGATCAGGTTCCAGCACTTCCAGCTGGAATAGGTGAAGTCAAGCTTCTCTGTAGATTCCTTTCATTGAGTGAGTCTGGCGGTGACTCAATCGGGTGGTGAGCAAAGTCTGGGTTGCCAGATAATTCGAATGTCCTTAGCAAGGCTTAGCATTCGGCACTCAGGCAGGGCATGTAAATTGGTTGCCAGCTCTGTGGTATAGCTGAGCATGCAGCTTGGTAAAAATAGCTCCTTGGAATCGGTGGTAGGCTTCATCGACTAGGATACAACACGATGGAATAGTAACCACTACATTCCAGTGCATCGCAGAACTTTTCCCAGTCTGCCACATGGAAATTCCACCGTACAAATAAGCGATGGCCACATTAACACCACCCTATACCGAAAACCCACCGACCGCTACGCCTACCTTCATGCCTCCAGCTTCCACCCAGGACACACCACACGATCCATTGTCTACAGCCAAGCACTGAGATACAATCGCATCTGCTCAGACAGAGACCAACACCTACAAGATCTTCACCAAGCATTCTCAAAACTACAATACCCACACAAGGAAATAAAGAAACGAATCAACAGAGCCAGACGTGTACCCAGAAGCCTCCTGCTACAAGACAGGCCCTAAAAAGGAGCCAACAGAACTTCACTGGCCATCACCTACAGTCCTCAGCTTAAACCTCTCCAACGCATCATCAGTGATTGACAACCCATCCTGGACAATGATCCCTCACTTTCACAGACCTTGGGAGGCAGGCCAGTCCTCGCCCACGGACAACCCGCCAACCTTAAGCATATTCTCACCAGCAACCACGCGCCGCACCATAACGACTCTAACTCAGGAACCAACCCATGCAACAAACCTCGATGCCAACTCTGCCCACATATCTACACCAGCAACACCATCACAGGACCTAACCAGATCAGCTACAACATCACCAGCTAATTCACCTGCATGTCCACCAATGTTATATATGCCATCATATGCCAGCAATGCCCCTCTGCTATGTACATTGGCCAAACTGGACAGTCACTATTCAAGAGGATAAATGGACACAAGTCAGATATCAGGAATGGCAATATACAAAAACCTGTAGGAGAACACTTCAACCTCCCTGGCCACACAATAGCAGATGTAAAGGTAGCCATCTTACAGCAAAAAAACGTCAGGACCAGACTGCTGAGAAACTGCTGAGCTCCGGTTCATTTGCAAATTTGACACCATCAGATCAGGATTAAACAAAGACTGTGAATGGCTATCCAACTACAGAAGCAGTTTCTCCTCCCTTGGTGTTCACACCTCAACAGCTAGCAGAGCACCTCACCCTCCCTGATTGAACTAACCTCGTTATCTCCATACTGATTTATACCTGCCTCTGGAGATTTCCATTACTTGCATCTGAAGAAGTGAGGTTCTTACCCACGAAAGCTTATGCTCCCAATACTTCTGTTAGTCTTAAAGGTGCCACAGGGCCCTCTGTTGCTTTTTACAGATTCAGACTAACACGGCTACCCCTCTGATACATGGAAATTCCACTGGCACTTTATTGAGCTTCGAATGATGGATAGCTGGAACCTGATGTGAATGAGTGATGGTCTATGCTGGCTATGAGGGAAGTTATCAAGTACTATACAGGTCACTGGCTGTAAACAGCCATCTAGCTAAGTGATCCAGCAAAGCTTGGGCGAGTACTCTTTCGACCATCTTGCTGACAGAAATGTGATGCATTGTTTTACATCGTGAATCAACACGAAGTTGTTAGTTTCCCAATCCATCAACTGTTCACCATTGTCATCTGCATCAGTGTGCCCCCACTCAGAGTTATCACACACTCAGTGTCAAGCAAAAATTATTGACAATTTGAAGCCGGGCAAGGATCCCTACAATGTGTCGAGTTACTGCCTAATATCCTTGCTGTCAGTGTGTTTAAAGGTTTGATCCTCCAACAAATTGCTCTGGATTTGGACAACGTCTTGCAGGTAGAGCAGGCAGGGTTCAGGAAAGGACGCAGCCCTTGTGATCAAGTCCTGGTGTTGACCACTTTTATCAAAAATGGTTTTCAGCAAAATCTAAATACGGGAGCTGTCTTCTTGGATTTCACTGCCACTTATAACACAGTTTGGCACAGAGGCCTTTTGTTTAAACTCTCTCGAGTTGCCCCACATTGGGTGATCGAAGTAGTAGAGCTCTTTCTCCAAAATAGGCAGTTTAGAGTACACATGGGCAACCATTGTAGCTCTTGTAAGTGTCATATATGGCCTTCCTAAAGGCTCAGTTCTTTCACCAATACTGTTCAATAAGTACATCAACAACCTGCCAGTTATGCTTTCGCACAAGTTTATCTGTGCCCATGACATCTGCTGCAGCTACCAAGCTCAGTCCTTCTCAGAAATTGACCAGGTCTCGAATGATATGACATTTATGGCAAACTATTGTAGTCAATGGCACCTGCAGCCTAGATTTTCAAAGACGATTTCTAGAGTATTTCATCTGCATAATGTAAGCGCAAGCCACAAGTTAAATGTTTTCTTCAGCGGCCAACATCTGCAGCATGATCCACACCCGATTCACATCCAAGGTGAATTGGATAGGTCAGTAACATACCGTAACCATTTGAGGAAGATGTCAGCCAAAGTCAGCACTTGAAACAACCTACTCAGAAAATTGGCCGGTTCAACCAGGGGTGCGAGTGTCTGGATGCTTACAACATGACCTCTTGCCCTCTGCTATTCAATTTCAGAGTACTAAGCTTCTGTCTGGTGTTGCTTGTCTTTCACGAGACTGGTTGATGTAGAGCTTAATAAAGCTATGTGCATTGTTACCGGGAAATTATGTGCAACTCTGTTGCCATGGCTGCCAATATTTATTAATATAGCACCACCCCATATTCGCCGTGAGAAGGCCTCTGTCGTGCTTCTGGCCAAGATCCATGAGAACAGCTACCTGCCTTTGTACACAGTCCTTGTCGACGACCTGCCAGCTCACCTGTCTTCTGCATGCCCTTTATGGTCATTTATGTCACCATAGGACAGGATGGTGAAATCTGCTTGGCAACACCAGTGGTCAGCAATGTCAGTTGTTAGTCACTCTCTCATCACAGACCCAACCATCTGTCCACCAAGTTTTGATTTGCCAAGGCAACTGTGGTCATCTCTGAACAGTTTCAAACAGGAGAGCACAACTGTACAGCTAATCTCCTTAAATTGGATTTTTCTAATGATCTGCGATGCAGCTGCGGTCAACTTCAGACTATGTCACATGAGTGCCCACTGACTTATTTTGGCGGAGGGCTGTCAACTCTCCACCTGGCTGATGATGATGCCATCAAATGGCTGGGCACATTGCGCATATGCTGAGAGACTAGACGGTCTCGGTCCGGCCTCTCTAGTCCTTTAGACATGGCTTTCATCTAGGACAGTATCTATAGTAAAAGTATACTCCTCCATCTGGTCCAGATTCATCAACTGATGGTAAGAACACAATGCAATTCCCAGAAATCTTGGAATTCCAACCATTCTGGACTGTCTCTAAGAAGGTGTAGACAGAGGCCTTCAGCCCAGTATAATTGTATGTTAGGTGTCTGTTCTTAGCATGCTATTCGCAGGATCCTCTGGCTCCCAGGCAGACAGTCCACAGGCAGTAGTGGATTCCTTTGAACAGTCCAATTAGCCAGATCAAAATGAAAACTTCTACCAGTTTTGAGGGCCCTGACAAACCGCCCCATTGGGCCTCTGACTTCAGTGTGAGCCTTTCATTTATCCTCTGAAACTTTTTTCTGAGTGGTAGTCACATCTACCAGGCCAGTGTTGAAGCTTGCAGCCTTATCTCTACCGCAGTCTTACAGCAGGTTCCACAAGGGCAAGGTGGTGCTCAGGATACCAGAAACCTTTCTTCCTAAGGTAAATTTTTCCTTCCATTCTTCCCAAGAGAGGTTGTGCTTCGTTCATTCTGTCCAAAACCACAACATCCATCTGAAAAGGTGTGTGGCACACTTTAGGTGTCAGAAAAACATTGAAAATCTATCTCAAGCATATAAAATCCATGAGAATATCAGGCTCCTTAATTTGTGTGCTTCTATCCAAAATGCCAGGGACTTAAAACTTCCTAGTCCTCCATTGCTAGGCGATGTATTGTGGAAGCCTACAAATAATCAGAGCTTCCTGTCCTAGAAGGGATCAAGGTGCACTCCATAAGAACGGCCATACTGGGTCAGACCAAAGGTCCATCTAGCCCAGTATCCTGTCCACCAACAGTGGCCAATGCCAGGTGCCCCAGAGGGAGTGAACCTAACAGGTAATGCTCAAGTGATCTCTCTCCTGCCATCCATCTCCACTCTCTGACAAACAGAGGCTAGGGACACCATTCCTTACCCATCCTAGCTAATAGCCATTAATGGACTTAACCTCCATGAATTTATCCAGTTCTCTTTTAAACGCTGTTATAGTCCTAGCCTTCACAACCTCCTCACGTAAGGAGTTCCACAAGTTGACTGCGCGCTGTGTGAAGAAGAACTTCCTTTTATTTGTTTTAAACCTGCTGCCTATTAATTTCATTGGGTGACCCCCTAGTTCTTGTATTATGGGAATAAGTAAATAACTTTTCCTCATCTACTTTCTCCACATCACTCATGTTTTTATATACCACTATCATATCCCCCCTTAGTCTCCTCTTTTCTAATCTTTATCAGCCTCATTGGAGGAATAAGCAAGTACATCCACTTTGGAAATTTGCAAAGTGGCAACTTGGTCTACAGCAAACACCTTTATTAAGCACTGCAAATTGGACCTTCTATCTTCTGCAGAGGCTTCCTTTGGCAGGAAGATGCTGGAGGTGGCAGCGCAGAAATAAGACACACTTTTGACAAAAAGGGGGTACTACTTTCCTACCGAACTTCTGTTTCATAATCCTCCCAACATCTGTTCACTGGCCCCTACTTTCCAAACATCCAGAATTGTGGGAGATGCTGGCCTGCAGAATGGAAAATTTCTTATCAATAATTTCCTTTCTGCTATCAGCATCTCCCACAATTCTACCCACCCTGAATGGCTCATGAGCCAAGGATATTAAGTGGAATTATTACCATTTGACCGTCTTCCTTGGTCTAATGTTCATAATTATTTTGTTATCTCTGGAATATTTGTTAATAATAATGTTATGCAAATGTTACAGCCTGAGAATAACTCATCTGGCAGCAAGAAGGAGCAGAGTGGGCATGGCAGACCATGCGGCACCAAAACACTAATCCGTCTCTGTGAGCTGCAGAGAGAGGAAAGCAGCCCAGGTGTCCAGAAATGTGGGAGACACTGCTAGCAGAAAGGAAATTATGGGTAAGAAATTTTCCATTTGTAGTCACAACTGTCTTTAGCAACTCTGGACTTAACTAAACTTTAAAAAAAAAAAAAATCTCAGTACATTTTATATGCCTTAGAATCTCTATTTCTGCTGCTTTAGTAACTTGCTGAAGCCACTGTAAAGCAAAGTACTTGCCTTTGCTCTTGGTAAATCTGTTTACTTTGTTGCCAAATATTATGGTTTAAGAGACAATAGTTTCTGAAATGGTGTTCCACTAGGTGGATATTACAATATTTTCAACTTGTGTTGCATTCTAGAATGTGTTTGAAATTATTACATATAAACTCACATTTTGGAAAGCATGGAAGTCTGAATTATATACAGAGATGTACAAAAGTGAGCAATTCATCGTGTTCAGGATTTCTGGTTTGTGTCTGACAATAGCACAGTTCAGATATTATAATTATTAGGCAAGCAAAAAAACCTCTGCTTTTGTTAATGCTCAAAATGAACTTTATAAATGTGTGGTTTTAACATTACAATCTGTAAATAGCTACAGGGCTAAAAAACATGTGTCTTCAGGATAGAGGTATGAAGCAGATAGCCATCAAGCCATTGTTGGGAGTTTGTCCCCCATCACATATGAAGTTACACAGTGCAAATAATTTATGTTCAGAATTTGTAATATACAAATAAGCTGCCTCCTGCATCCCTTCCAACTCGGTCTCCTCCCTGGTCTTTAGGCTTTTCTACAGTGTTTGCCTGCTGCAGCCCTTTTCAATACACCTTAATGAGAGACGACATCCCTTTCCATGCCCTGGCTGACGGAGACCATGAGTTGGGCTTTAGGCTTCAGAAACTCCTTACCCCAGCACAGTTCCTTAGAGGCTGAGGGAATCTCCCCTCTCTGAGGCCATCTGCATGTAGTTTTGCATTCATGTCTTTTTAAAGCAAGATTTATATAAATAGAGAAAGGACAAAATAAAATATCTGCATGATATACCTCATCTGAATAGTTTTCCAAGCCTAGTGAGGTAGACTTTCCTTTGTTTGGTTACTGAGAATAGATTTTCTGAATAGATATCAGTTCCCTGTGATTTTTTTCCTGATCATCCCAGATTCAACCTCCTCTTGCTCGTCCAAAATAGTCTGTCTTTATTCCCCAGCTGGCCTGTTTATCATGTCCCAGGTGTTAGAGACCATTTTATCATATCAGGATGAGGTTACATCAGCATTTCCAAAAAGGAGTGTTGGGTCAGGAGTAGCAATCTCGAGTGAAAAATTTTATCCCTCATGAAAGACCTACCATTTCCCCGTTGTTGTTTTGTATTCCTGTGCCACCCAAGAGCACTAGACATGGACCAGGGAAATAAGCAGCAAGCTTTTCTGAGTCCCCTGTAAACTAAAATGAAGGCGGTATGCCCATACTATTTTTAAATGACTACTGTATGTTTAGACATTCACTGTAGCTTTTAAATGTTGCCACTCCAAAATGTGGATAGCAGCATGATCAGAACAGTCTTCATTTGTAATCATTTCTCTGTAGTTATCTTTGTTATTTTTCTAGGGAAGTATATATAGACTGCTTTTTCCCCCCCCCCCCAGTTTCTTACACATTTCCTCAAACTACACTCCCTTATATAGAATTGTAGATATTTTGAGGATCTTTGCATCGTCCCTCTACTCTGCCTTCTTTTGAAAGGACAAAATGTTGAAGTATGTAAGAATCCTATTTGGAACACAGCAGACAAGTAGACTAGAAACAAACAAGTAGACTTGAAGGAGGAGCAATATGCACACGTGTCCCCGCCAACCAAAACAAAAATGCCTGTTCTAATTTTAGTTCTACCAGCCTTGACAGTGTCTCTTTAGAGTAAATATTTATGAGGTTTACTTAATTATATACTGTAGTTGGGGACAAAATTAATGCTGTACTAGGAAGTTGTCTGGCAGAAAATTGCAAGAACCAGTTCCTGAGGGAGCAAACTTAATTCAGATGCTTTAATCATTAACATAACAACAACAAAAACCAAACCCACACCGCAACACCACTTCTAGCACTGCATAGATGCTAACAGACTTCCCCCAATCTTGCATTTGTCTGTTTTAATTGTTTACCTCAAGCACTTTCTAATGATATCTTCATTTAACAGATTGAAGATCTCCTTATTTGCTTATTTTGAAGACCTGCTTTGTTCAGTGTCATAATGTTGTTTGTGGGTGAGGGAAGTATGATTCATTGACAGTCTATGGCCTTGGCTACACTTGCCGCGGCAGCGCTGTGAAGCGCGAGTGTAGTTGCGCCGCCAGCGCTGCGAGAGCTCTCTCGTAGCGCTGCAAGTACTCCACCTCTCTGAGGGAAATAGCTTGCAGCGCTGCGAGCGAGCATGCAGCACTGCAGGCGCTGATTACACTGGCACTTTACAGCGCTGCACTCGCTGCGCTCAGGGGGGATGTTTTTTCACACCCCTGAGCGCAGCAAGTGCAGTGCTGTGAATTGCCAGTGTAGCCAAGGCCTATGTTAAATTAAGTGTATGGGTTGAACTTTAGAATGCCTGTAGAGCAAAACTCACTTAATTCAGTGCAAACAGCTGCTCCAGCCCCACCTTCAGATGTATGCAATAGCCAATGTGGGTTCCAAAAACAACTTCTTGGGCACAACACTATACACTAAGAAAGTCATGCCCAGTATTGAGTGCTCTGGTTAGTGAACCAGCTCTGACTGATCCTGAATGCTTTCATCCATCCTTGGTTCTAGGCTCTGCCCAATGTGAAGAGCCGTCATCCTACTTCGCTAAAATGATCGTCAAAATTAGAGATGGCCTCACAGGGATTGTGGAAGCTAAATTAGAATTGAGAAAGTTGTCCTAACCCACCTTTGGGCCAATCACATCGAGAATCCCTGGGAGATGCATTGCCCATTACCTGTGAATTAGTTATACCCCTCTTGGCTGGTGAAAGCAAATGAAGGCGGGTTGAGTCCTGCTAACAGACATGATCAATGCTTTTTTCTGTGAAGGTTCCCTGCCAACCATTCTGAAAAACGCACTAGTCCCACCAATTTGGAAGAAACATACATTAAACACCTTGCACACTGCTGTCCTGTGTAACTGAAAAGGCAGTAGTGACCGAACTCTTTCAACATCCAGTTCTTCTCACAGACAGGCTATCAGCCTGGGTGTGGCACAGACAGACTTCCTTGTTATGAAAAGTGATCTGCTTTTGGCTTTCAACAAAGGCCAAATTAGCACTAATTTCATGTTGCAAAGGGGGATATTTGCAAAGCTTTGAAAACCTGGACAATCAAATGCACCTACTGTCCTGAATGTCTGAGGTGAAAATGGAAAACTATCCATTGTAATGCCTGGATGAAGAAGATTCTCCTCTCTTTTGTAAAGGGGTATATAGAAAATACCTTATTACACTTTAAAAAAACCTATAAGCACATGATCTTCTGTTTTACCTTTGATAAAAAAAATCAAGAATGGTGTAGCCTTTACCTTTCTGTAGTTTAACATAGAACGTTGCACAATAACTAGAAATGAGTCTGAGCTACAAATTCAGATATTAATTGAAAAAGTTCAAAAGTTCAGTTTTGGCTCATTCTATTACAATGCTAAGTATTAGTCACCGGTTGGGATCTGGATTCTTTGCAGTTGGTTAGCATTTTAACAATAATATTCCTTAAATCAATTGGCTTGACCCATTTTAACTAAATATTCCTTAAATCCATGTTATGGTCTCCTCTGGTTCCGTTTTAGCACATACAGACTCCCATCTTTTCACATCACACCCTCTTTCTCCATACTTTTATTTATGGGGGAAGAGGGCGTGGTGTGAAAAGATAGGAGTCTGTTTGTGCTGCATAGGAACCAGAGAAGACCATAACATATGTACATATACAACCTAGCATATACTATTGGCCTCTATTCAGAGAATACTGTGCTCCATTTATTCTGAGTTTTGCATGGACTTTACTGAATTCGTGATGTTGCGGGGAGAGGGAAGGGATAATGAATGTAATGAAACAGAGCAAAGCTCGATTGTGTTACTGTGTCAACAAGCTCCTAGATATGTACAGAAATAATAAAATACGTATTTTTAACCATTGAGAATAAATAGCACAGGAATAAAAGTTGTGTATTCCAGAAGGCCTAGTCAAATTACATTTATAATGGGATCCCAAAATATTCAGTCACAAATTTTCTCTTAAAACAAGTAACAGAAAGAAATATAAATGTTGAAGACATTTTCCTAGGAATTAAGTAATTATTACATTTCCAACACTTAGGCTGTACTGTTAAGAGGTTTAATTAGGTGTGACTAGAACAGACAATAGCAAAAGAAACAATCTAATACCTGCAGGATACAAAACTTATTTGTACCACAGTTCCCTATTCACCTCTTTTTTTTTTTTTTCCGGTACATAAAATAGTGAACTTCCATACATCATGAAACACACAAAGTGCTTTTTAACCAGTAGGTGGAGTGGTTGAATCCTTTTACTTCCTCTACCCACACCAGCATTACCTCTCTTGTTCAGAAGAATAGGCTGCAACCAAGACCCATCTTCATTCTGTAGATTCACTTGTTCTAGTTTGGCATGGGGAAAGAAAAGGTTATAGACCAACAAGTTTTCTGTACGCCTTGTTAAAATATATTCACATTTGTATTTTCACTAGTGGAAAAGACCTAGATACTCAGAAATGCCAGTAGTGTACTTGCATTTTAACTAAAGTGGTCTAACTAAGTAGTTTAATATCTTGGTAGATCCTGGCTTTGATTATCTTTTTTTCTTCCCTTATCTTTTCTTCCCTGATGGTTCCTCATCCATTCTGCAGAACTTTACAGCAGTGCAGCCTGCATAGAGTATGATTCCTCCTCACATCAGCACTGTTTTTGGTTCATCCTTTTTAAATTTCAGTATCACTCTCTGTCTTAAGGGAGTTGTAAATTCTTGAAGGACTGCCTGTTTCTGCATGCCTATTTTGTTCTCTGCGAGGCCTTTGTTTACCCTATAACAAACCTAGAGCCTATAGAGGAACTCCTCTTGGACTGAGTAACCATTTAATGGACTCTTCCTTTTCAGCATAAGCTCAATAACTGGCATCTGTATTAAATGGCAGTTAATATTAGAATTGCAATTGAGGATGATACTGATTTGTTGTCAGTTTGTTTGAAGGATAGCTGAAGATATTTTGCAAATTCTTTTAAATAATTCCATTCATTTTTAAAAATCGACATAATTTAATGTCTAATTCATACTCCAAAGGTGATTATGCTCTGTTGTTAGCTGTGATAGAGAAGAACTTATAAAAATTATTTGAAAATTATAAAAATTACTTGAAAATTATAAAAAAAACACCACCAACGAAAAACCTGCATTGTATTTCATGCGGGTCGTAGACAGGTTTTTGTAATAACTACCTTGTGAATATTGCTTGCTAGTCTGTTCGCTTGTCAAGTGCATTTAAAAAAAAAAAAAAACTTCACAAAATGTGAAGTATTATCCTGTATGTGGACCTCCTTTGAGTGTATTCTCTGAAAGCAAAACATATATATTGCTATTTTATTGGTTTACAACGATCTATATATTATACAGGATGTGTATTCACAGTGATATAAAATAAATTATCCAGAAGATGATCAAAATATCTCATAGGAGTGGGGGGCTTTCATTGTGGAACCTTTATAATTCTTCATTTGTTAAAGCAACATAATTATTCAGATTTGAATACAGGACATTGTTATTGCTGAGAAACTATTTTGTCTTTAATAGTAGCTGACGCACCAGTATATTGCTACACCTATGAGTTATTTCTGTTGAGAGTACTCTCCACTTTCATTCATTGCCGGAGGCAAAATTATCTTTAGAAAGAAAGATATCTGCTGTTTTTAATTTGTTTTCCTTTCTCAGAACCTAATGTAGTTCTGAAAATTGTTACCTGAAAAAAACCGGGAACAATGAAGGGAATGAAACTCATAATAAATGTACAGGGTGTTTATCTTGTGGAACAGTCTCTCCCCTTGTGACCTTGCAAAATTCCTACTTCTAAGAAAATATTTTAAAGAAAATGTCAATTAGTTTTCTTTTCCAAAAGTGGGATGTTTATTGGGATGTAAATGAAAGTTTTCAAATTATTTGAAGAGAAAAATGACGGGCAATTCATTTCTAAAAAGTGGGGTGCTTACTCCAAAAGAAAAATGTCCGACTTATGTGACTGTGTACAGACCTGTGGATAAGAATTAGCTGACATAGATTTGTGTGTCTAAGTCAAATATATATATCAGTCAAAAATCATTGTTCTGCTGTATTTCCTCAGCAGTGAACAACTAAGTGACAACTGCTGTGGCACACACGTGCACCATCTGTCTCATGAACCCTGCCATGCTGCTTCTCTTTTGAAATTAATAATTTCTCCCCTTTTTTCCTTTTTAACTAAAAATAGTATTTAATGTACAATACCAAGGCTGGTAGAATTCCAAGTCAAACTAGAGTCTTTGCAGACTGTTAGTGTTACTGATCTCTGAGAAGCTGAATGCATGCTAACAGCTAAATGTGTATTTGTTTATATATATATATAGCTATACATGCTATGTAGATACACATGCAGCATATGAATGTACTGATCTATCTGAATATTACAAATAGCTTTCTCAGCAATAGAAATTATTTGCATCCAAAATTAGTTATTTTCACTTCATAGATATAAAATTGAGGATAGCATAATTAAATTTGTTATTTATTGGATAATTATGAACTTGTAGTCGTTATTATATTTATTATTTTGATCTGCTCCTCCCTGATTTTGTGACATGTTCTGTATATACAGGTAGCTTATGGTTTTGATTTCAAATTAAAATGTCAGGAGAGATTTGAAGCAGCAAAGTAATTTCTTAAATGTAATGCTAAGTTAAATTTTTCTCAGTGCATAAGAATTCATATAAAATAGATTTTTCTGTTTCCATAATGTTTCAGTTAAGTAGTTGCTTTTCTGACTCTAACATGGGCATCCCCTGGTGCTGCCACCCATCCTTCATGTACTTTTCCCATCTTCAGTTTCCTTACTCTTAAATATAATTATTTGCAGACTCAGCCCCTGAATTAATCTTGTATTCCATCTCTTTCACAGTAAAACATTGGACAGCAATAAAAGTTACCTGCACACCAGCTGGCTCTGTGCAGTGCATTGTTTTTTGAAGAGTCTAATGAATAGGCATGCAAATAGTGTAAACCCAAACGCTCATGTCACAGCAAAAGCTTGACACACCTGCATTTTAAACTATTTTAGCATTTTTTTAAACCTTATATATTCATGGTCTTTATCCAGGCCAGAAACATAGCATATACAATATTAATTTTAGGTTGTGTTGTATCCTGACAAAAAGTGACCCCATATGAAAGATTTAATTATTTTTAAACACTTTAAGTGATATCCGCACTAAAGCTGTTTGCAGTGAGCATGCATAATGAAAGCACAGAGTGTGAAATCATGAATCCCAATTATATGGTGCTTGGTTTTATGCACAGAATAATAGCAAACTGTAACTAAAAACTTAACACAAACCATCATATGAAATTTAGATACCCTCTATAACCATGGCAAAGGCAGCTTTCATAATGTCACACATTTCCAAGATACAACATTTTTTGCCTTGTCAACCATTCAGAATATTTTCTTTGTCAACATTTTGCAGATAGTGCTTCATCTTTAAAATGTCCAGTACTTCAGTCCAATTTACCAAATATTTTGCCAAAATATATCTAAAAATTAAATGAATTAAATCTCTTGTTAATTGTTTTGAGGATTTCCCAGAAGAGGAGTTTTTTCTGGCTTGCACAAATAAATAATGAAACATTAAATTATTATTATTGTATAGACACAGAACAAAAAGAGAGTTCCTATACCAATAGTTATATATCTGAATTGCATGGGGAGTCAGGGTTTGGAAAGAAAAGGGAGCATGACTTTAGAACTGATTTGCTTGAATGCTCATTTTGATTATTGCTACAGTATGTTGGTGACAACATTAAGGGTTTTAAAGGGTTATAAAGCTTCTCTAAAATCTACTAGATCCCACTTAAAGACATTATGGTGGTGATGTGGTATCGGTACTACTGCCTTTCCCTGAAAGTATTCTACAAGCTGTGACCATTTATGAAAAATGCCATCTGTCTACTGTCAATAAGGTGTGCGGGGTAATGGAACCTCAACAATAGCAATAGGGATGAGGGAGAGGGTTCTTCAACTAAAAGCTAAACGGCAGCTTTTAAGAATAGTAGCAGTAACAGACAATAAACATTTATGACATTTTTAATGTCTGACCCTTCTCCCAGAAAAGGGGTGCAAGTGGGGAGTGATAGTGAGTTTGTTGCCCTTTCAAAACAAGAAGTTGGATGACCCCTGTAAACATCACTTATGTATACCAGGGCAGAGGTGCCACCAGATATAACTCAAGAGATGTCTTTAGAAGAAAACCAATGTGTGAGGGGGGGGAAAAATCCTGCCAGACATCATGTCTGTTTCATTTGGAGGAGAGACATAAATATTCAGTTTGCCACATAACACAGAAGAATGTGTGATGTATGTAGCAATTGTAAAACATTTCTCACTGTTTCTCCCTCTAAAACAAATAGAAAGTGTAACTTCTGCCTAATCCTAAATCTAAAACGATTAAATACTATTGTGAATAAGGCTTCAAGAAAGTCTTGTTTTTTTGGTTCAAAAATTAAGGCCACAATTTGTTAATGTTCTGGTTCATAAGTATGTCAGCATGGCACACAGCAGACACTCCCCAGAGGTTCTAGTCTCAGGCTTCCCCTCAACTTGTTTCCTGATGAGGAATGAAGATCCCTTTTGGGTACCCCTACAAGGAGTACCAGTCTAGTGTATGCAGCCACACATAAGGCCCAGCACTTTTGTCCAAGGCATACAATCTGCTTTCCAAAGCAGGCAGAAGCACAGAAGAGATGCCATGTTTCCTGCTCTCCTCTTGAAGGGGAGAGGAGAGGAGGCCGGTCCGTATTTGTGTGGCATTGTGACCCTGTGCACCAGGCTCCAATGCCACTCGCTCACATTGGGTGGCCAGGCCAAATTTGAATGAGTGGCATCGTGACGTGGTGCATAACATCACAAAACCACTCAAATTTGCCACAACTGTAAAAAGTTGTATGTATTAAAAGTTACGGTTCTCACAACAAAATTGTGGCTTTTGATTTTATTACAGCCTTCATGATGAATATAGTTTCTACCAGTTGTTGAGTTCAAATACTTACATAGACATATTTCATTTATTCTCAACTATCTACTTGCATGTTCACACACAACCAAAGCTACATTCAGAGATAGAAAACAGTTACATTAGCACAACATGCTGCATTAAGATAATTAAAGGGAGACTCCTGTTGTGCTTGAGTTTGGTTGGCATAAAGAATATATGAACTGTAACAGTGAGTTTCCGGACTTTTATAGTTTTTCGTCACACCCTTTAACTTTCTCTTAATGCAGGTTTTTTATGGACAAGCTTCCTTGTTAATTTTGTTTTTCTATTGTGTTTAAGTTGGAAGTTGTTCTAAAATAATTTTTATCCTGTGAAATAAAATGCAACCAAAGTAAGCTAGCGTTCAGGGTAAAATTATATGGCTGTCACATATGCAAGGTGAGATCTTGTAATTAGAAAGCCATTTTTGTGGATACACAGTAACTATCTTTTAAAACAGAGTAACTCAATTTTAGTGTGTGTGTGTGTGTGAGAGAGAGAGAGAGAGACAAAGGAATTGCATTAAGGACTAATATCCTATACAGTTTTGTTTAAAAAAAGGAAAGATTCTTATGCAGAGAAGAATTTTGAACATGTCTTCCTTTTTTGTCTCATTCTATAACATTTCTACAAAAATTTATTTTTTATAATTAAAAATAACTTAATACACAGAACTTTATAGCATCAAAAATGCCAAGGGATGATTTATTGACTTCAGTAGAGTCACTTTTGCTTTTCTGGTATTCTACAAAGTGTGCAGTATGAACAGAGTGGTCCTGATTTTACTCTTAGTAACTCCAGTGTAAATAAGGATTAAAGTGAATGATCTTAGACCATTGTGGTGATCCTGTGTACTTTATACAGTGCTGGAAAATGTCTTTTACAAGTGAAAAACAATTTTAAAGACAATATGAAGTTTAATCATATTTCTGGACACAGCATTCCAGGAAGTCTTGAGCCTCGTGAGCCAGGTTGTCTCTGAGGAAGATACAATTGTAGTTGAGAAGGACAATATTTGTGTCCTTTCCTAACATCCTGCTCATGGAATACTACACTACCATCGGTATTTTCAACTTCAGAATGTTTCATTTGCCCAGTCTACTAGTGGAAGGATGAACCAATGCATTTGTTGACTAGAAAGAAGCATTGGAAGGTTTAAAGGTTTGGGTACACTAGAGCTGGAATAGTGGTCCAGATGCTTAAGAAATGGAGGGTAGGGCAGGGTGACACAACCAGAGGAATATATTTGGGAAATAAATGTAGGCAGCAACACCATACACAAAAAAGGGAGAAATGGTAATTTGATAGTTTTATTAGATGTTTTGTTTTGCAGACCTAGGGGACAAAAAGCTGTTCCTGTTCAATCTTAAAAGCAAACTTAACAATAGGCATAGCTACAAGCCCTACATGTAATAAATTAAATTAAAATATTCTCATTACCGTGTGCTGCAAAGGTGTTTAAGCTTATTTATGTATGCAAATACATTCTCTGTTTTGCTAGGCTAGAGCACTATGTGACCATATTTCCTGAGCCATGCTAGATCAATGAGTATGTTAATATTTTACCTATGTGGTCTTTAGGTAGGGTGACCAAGCGTCTGGTTTTCGACCAGAACACCAGGTCAAAAAGGGACCTGACGGCTCCGGTCGGCTTGGGGCGGGGGTAGGGTGTTGGGTTTTGTGGGATTAAAAAGTTGGCAACCCTATCCTTAGGGTTCCCGGCAGCTGGGTGGCATAGTGCTAATTTAGTGGCATGATTCACAGCCTCTGTTTCCATGCAATCACATTTTCCTTTTGAAATGGATGAATGCAGGCTTCATTCAGTTAAAATCCAGGTTTTCTGTTTACTGCTGCACTAGTATTGTTTGTTGTTTATAGCAAAGATCAAAGGATATATGAGTGTTTTAAAATAAAATGAGAACCACACATCTTAACTCATTAAAATGAGTTTTTCCTCTTCTTAATCTTAAAACTGTACTATTGTTTAGTTTTTATTGTGTAATATAGATGTCACTGAGAGCACTTACCTTGATTCAATATGGCCATTCATATACATTTTCAGAAGTACAAATGATTGCATTTAATTAAAGTCCATATATTAGACCAGATGCTCCCTAACATGAGAAAAACCTATATATGGATCAGGAACCTTCCCAGCTTTCAATTTGTGGCATTTTCCTCTCTGTTGTCCCATTTGTGGAGTGGATGGGGCAGTGGCCCTTGCAAAGCACACATAGGGAAGACTTACCAAACTCACCTAATATCCTGTGATCTATTGGGAAATCCCAAGGAAATTGCTTTGGTGCCATGGTCTCCCATTAGTACCTCCTATGAAATGCCTTCCTGCCCCTTGCAGTGGGTTTCACCGTGCAGAGGGAAAATCCACTGGAGCTTATGCTGTCTTTGGAGGCAGCATTGTCTCCTGTGAGGAAATTCTCACACACTGTAGGGCAATAACACGATAGATAAGTAGCTATCCCCCAGGTCCTGTCTCCTCTGCAACTGTGATGGTATGGACTCCACAGAGTCCGCTTTCTTTGGAGATCTGATTCATCCTTTTGCCCACTTAAAAGTCAGCTTCCACTACATATTGCTCCTCCCACACTCAAAGGATCTGAGTATATATCACCATGCAGTTGAATTTGGTGGTCTTTGCCTTCTGCCTGGCTGATACTTATCAGTCTCACAAAACCACTTAACAGTTCAGTCAGTACCCAAGGGCAGTCACTGCCCCTGTGAGTTTCTGAACTGGAATAAATTGATGACTAGCATGTTAGGATAGAAGTGTATTGTCCAAGTAGATTGAAGCATTAGCCCTTTTTGTCCTTGGCTCTCACCTATTCAGTCTGTTCTTTACTTTCTTGAAAATCAAATTCTCACCGTCCACACAAAGGAAGGATACTAGATCTTTTTGGCCCATCTTTAACTAAGTTGTTAATTTTAAGTAAGGAAAAACAAGACCTAATCAGCCATTATCTCCCTAGAAACCTATTGGATTCTGAGATATTTTGGTGGGGAGGACTAGAACAGAAATGCTTAATAAAAAGGGACTGTTCCTAAGTTCCCTCTAAGCTTCGTGGTCGCGCAGCAGCCTATTAAGCACCGTTCAGGCGCTCAGGGCTGTGATGGGGAGAGATGCCTCTTCCCCAGCCCCGGTCCTGCCGTGGCCGGGGCAGAGGTGCCCTGGCCCCAACCCAGCCCAGCCTGGACCTGCCTGCCGCGCTTATCCCCTGGCCCCACCCCAGAGCTGCTGCGGTGGGGAGAGTCGCCTCTCCCGCCCAGCCTCGGACCTGCCAGGGCCGGGGAACAGGCACTTATTCCGCAGCCCCAACCTCGGAGCTGCCGCGGCAGGGAGAGGCGCCTCTTCTCTCCAGCCCTGGAGTTGCTGTGTGGAGAGAGAGAGAGAGCTGGGGGGAGTCCTCTCTCCCCGTCGTTGCCCCAGGGCAGCCTGCACCCCAAACTCCTCATCCCTGGCCCCACCAGAGAACCCGCAGCCCCAGCCAGAACCCTCACCCCCCCACACACACACCAACCCTTTGCTCCAGCCATGAGCCCCCTTCCACAGTCCGAACCCCTCAGCCCCACCCCCGCCACATGAATTTTGTTTTGTGCACCGAAATGGAGGTGAAGCGTCACACACATCACCTCCATTTTGATGCACATAACAAAATTAATTCCGTATATGTGTGGGAAAAATTGGAGGAGAACACTGTTTACATTTATACAGTTTGCATGTAACCCTATACTCCCCACCCTTTTGTTTCAGAACAGTGTGAGCATGTTTCTCCAAAGTGTTCTGTTGTTATGGCTCTGTTTGTAGTCCCTTACCTTTTAATGCAGAAATAATTACAGGGGTAGAGTTCCACCCATGCCTTGGGCTGTGAGATGATACCATTCATATGATCCTTTCTGCCTGTCTTTATCACCTAACAAGTCTACAAAGAGAAAGTTAAAAGATCCTGTGGTCAGGGCCGGCTCCAGCATTTTTGCCGCCCCAAGCAGCGGAAAAAAATAAAAATAAAAAAAGCCGTGATTGGCGGCACTTCGGCGCCAGGTCCTTCCCTCTGAGAGGGACTGGGGGACCCACCCTCAAATTGCCGCCGAAAAGCCGGAAGTGCCGCCCCTTTCCATTGGCCGCCCCAGGCACCTGCTTGCTGCGCTGATGCCTGGAGCCAGCCCTGCCTGTGGTGCCTTTTGTGGGGTAGAGGGAGAAACGGGGATAACTGTGGTATCCTAGCCAAAATTCAGTATCTATAAAACTGCTTCAGTGAAAGTATTGCTGAGCTTTCAATTATTTCCGAATCTCACTACATTAGCAGCATCTAAAAGTATACCAAAAGGTTAAATAAAATCAGATTCCAAATGCCTAGAGTACTTCTGTGGCGATTTCACCAAGCCTGGTAAGCTTCCCACTATGTTCCCTCAGCAGTTCAGAAGTCACAGAAAGGCCTCTTGTAGGCTAATATCACCACCCTGAAAATGAGATGTCTCATTCCATATTTTGTCAGAACTTTTACATTAGCAACATATCGTTTGTGACCATATTCCTCTATACTGAAATTAAACCCTATATTGTGGCTGTCTCTGATATATACTTTACCTTGTTGCCTGCTTTAGCCTGAGGCTCTCTTCATCTTACCCTCATTACCATGGTGTGATAAATAGCTGCAGTGAAAGAGATGGAGTAGAGCGAACAAGCAGTGTCCTTCATGAGGGAGAGTTCTAGGAAGGGGAAGAAATCAGAGGGAGGAGGATAACAGGAATGTGAATAAACAGAAAGCAAAAGTGAAGTCCCAGACTGCAGTACTGGGAGTTCGAGAAGAGTATCCTAATGTTTGGCACCAGCAGCAGAGAAGGAATAGGAAGCATTGTGGTGTGCACAGAGGCATTTTATACAGAGTATGCTGTAGAATGAAGCTGACTGTACCCAGCTCTACATAGAAAGTGCTTAGTATGACACTATCACTTCCATACTACAGCTGAAAGAGAGGGAAAAGGTGACAAGTTGGGAATGGAGGAATTGTCAGACAAAGAAAAGAAAATAGGAAGAAAAGAAATAACAGTGATCCCACTGGGCTATGTTGGCACCTTGCAATCTGCTCTGAGCATGGGACACTGCTTCAGGAGCAGAACAAGGACAGAGAGTCACAATTTGGTCTCTGCTTCTCTCCTGCTTCATGGGATAAGCAAGGTTCACTGGCCCTTTTCCAAGTTAGCGTACTGAATCAGCTGGACTGCCCAACATATTGGATATATACAAGAGTCAGCCTATGCCTGCCGCCTCTTGCCCACTTCCTGCCCACCTGCAAAGGAGGGCAGGGCTGGCCCACAATATTTTGGCACCTGAGGCGGGGAGCTCAAATGACACCCCCATACTCCTTCGTTTGGGCCAAAACTTTCAAAGGTCTCAATTCTGCCTTCTTCCTGTTCTACTCCTCTCATGGTACTGCTATGCTACCTACCTCAATAAAGGAGAACTAACAACTTAAAATGCCTTGTTCAAAAATTTTAAGTAACACTTAACTTTCAAACGTCTGAACAGCAAATGTAACTTTTCTTGTCTGTATAGTAAACACTGGCGTTTTTATCTGTTTGACTAATCAAAGCGGTGCTTTCCATTCCCTCTTGGTTGCAAAGATTTGAACTGCTTCCTGAAGGTCCACAGTTTGGGCCAGCTCATGCTCTATTGAGATGGTTGCAAGGCCAACCAGCCTCTCCTGTGTCATTGTGGAACATAGATGTGTTTTTATTAACTTTTTTTTTTTAATGGAGATATCCTATCTCCTAGAACTGGAAGGGACTTTGAAAGGTCATCGAGTCCAGCCCCCTGCCTTCACTAGCAGGACCAAGTACTGATTTTGCTCCAACTGATTTTGCCCTAAATGGCCCCCTCAAGGATTGAATTCACAACCCGGGGTTTAGCTGGCCAATGCTCAAACCACTGAGCTATCCCTCAGCTTGGAGAAGCTGTGTTCTCCACTGGCAACTGTTACAGGAAGTGTTAGAAGTATGCGCAGAGCAAGAAAAGCATTTGGAAAGAGGGTGGTCATCTTATTTGCGCACATATTGTGCGGAGACTCTCTGCTGAGGGGGACGGAGGTGTCCATCGGTCGCCCTGACATTTCATCTCGGGAAGTAAGCTGCCTGCCAGGGACCCGTATCCGGAATGTTAGGGAGGCATTGTCGAGGATTATCCAGCCCTCTGACTACTACCCCATGCTACTCATCCATGTGGGCAAAAATGATACTGCGAGGTGTGACACTGAGCGGATCAAGAGTGACTACAGGGCTCTGGGAGTATGGGTGAAGGAGTTTGGAGCGCAGGTGGTATTCTCTTCGATTCAATTTGGTAGTGATGGGGGACTTCAACTATCCAAATATATGTTGGGAAAATAACACAGTGGGGCACAGACTATCCAACAAATTCTTGGACTGCATTGCAGACAACTTTTTATTTCAGAAGGTTGAAAAAGCTACTGGGGGGAAGCTGTTCTAGACTTGTTATTAACAAATAGGGAGGAACTCATTGAGAATTTGAAAGTAGAAGGCAGCTTGTGTGAAAGTGATCATGAAATCATAGAGTTTGAAATTCTAAGGAAGGGTAGAAGGGAGTACAGCAAAACAGAGACAATGGATTTCAGAAAGGCGGATTTTGGTAAGCTCAGAGAGCTGATAGGTAAGGGCCCATGGGAATCAAGACTGAGGGGAAAAACAACTGAGGAGAGTTGGCAGTTTTTCCAAAGGGACACTATTAAGGGCCCAAAAGCAAGCTATTCCGCTGGTTAGGAAAGATAGAAAATGTGGCAAAAGACCACTTTGGCTTAACCATGAAATCTTGCATGATCTAAAAAATAAAAAGGAGTCATATAAAAAATGGAAACTAGGACAGATTACAAAGGATGAATATAGGCAAACAACACAGGAATGCAGGGGCAAGATTAGAAAGGCAAAGGCACAAAATGAGCTCAAACTAGCTACGGGAATAAAGGGAAACAAGAAGACTTTTTATCAATACATTAGAAGCAAGAGGAAGACCAAAGACAGGGTAGGCCCACTGCTTAGTGAAGAGGGAGAAACAGTAACAGGAAACTTGGAAATGGCAGAGATGCTTAATGACTTCTTTGTTTCGGTCTTCACCAAGAAGTCTGAAGGAATGCCTAACATAGTGAATGCTAATGGGAAGGGGGTAGGTTTAGCAGATAAAATAAAAAAAGAACAAGTTAAAAATCACTTAGAAAAGTTAGATGCCTGCAAGTCACCCGGGCCTGATGAAATGCATCCTAGAATACTCAAGGAGCTAATAGAGGAGGTATCTGAGCCTCTAGCTATTATCTTTGGAAAGTCATGGGAGACGGGAGAGATTCCAGAAGACTGGAAAAGGGCAAATATAGTGCCCATCTATAAAAAGGGAAATAAAAACAACCCAGGTAACTACAGACCAGTTAGTTTAACTTCTGTGCCAGGGAAGATAATGGAGCAAGTAATTAAGGAAATCATCTGCAAACACTTGGAAGGTGGTAAGGTGATAGGGAATAGCCAGCATGGATTTGTAAAGAACAAATCGTGTCAAACCAATCTGATAGCTTTCTTTGATAGGATAACGAGCCTTGTGGATAAGGGAGAAGCTGTGGATGTGGTATACCTAGACTTTAGTAAGGCATTTGATACGGTCTCGCATTATATTCTTATCGATAAACTAGGCAAATACAATTTAGATGGGGCTACTATAAGGTGGGTGCATAACTGGCTGGATAACCGTTCTCAGAGAGTTGTTGTTAATGGTTCCCAATCCTGCTGGAAAGGCATAACAAGTGGGGTTCCGCAGGGGTCTGTTTGGGACCGGCTCTGTTCAATATCTTCTTTAACGACTTAGATATTGGCATAGAAAGTACGCTAATTAAGTGTGCAGATGATACCAAACTGGGAGGGATTGCAACTGCTTTGGAGGACAGGGTCATAATTCAAAATGATCTGGAGAAATTGTCTGAGGTAAACAGGATGAAGTTTAACAGACAAATGCAAAGTGCTCCACTTAGGAAGGAACAATCAGTTTCACACATACAAAATGGGAAGAGACTGTCTAGGAAGGAGTACGGCAGAAAGGGATCTAGGGGTTATAGTTGACCACAAGCTAAATATGAGTCAACAGTGCGATGCTGTTGCAAAAAAAGCAAACGTGATTCTGCGATGTATTAACAGGTGTGTCATGAGCAAGACATGAGAAGTCATTCTTCCGCTCTACTCTGCGCTGGTTAGGCCTCAACTGGAGTATTGTGTCCAGTTCTGGGCACTGCATTCAAGAAAGATGTGGAGAAATTGGAGAGGGTCCAGAGAAGAGCAACAAAAATGATTAAAGGCCTTGAGAACATGACCTGTGAAGGAAGGCTGAAAGAATTGGGTTTTAGTTTGGAAAAGAGAAGACCGAGAGGGGACATGATAGCAGTTTTCAGGTATCTAAAAGGGTGTCATAAGGAGGAGGGAAAAAACTTGTTCACCTTAGCCTCTAAGGATAGAACAAGAAACAATGGGTTTAAACTGCAGCAAGGGAGGTTTAGGTTGAACAGTAGGAAAAAGTTCCTAACTGTCAGGGTGGTTAAACACTGGAATAAAATGCCTAGAGAGGTTGTGGAATCTCCATCTCTGGAGATATTTAAGAGTATATCAGGGATGGTCTAGACAGTATTTGGTCCTGCCATGAGGGCAGGGGACTGGACTCGATGACCTCTCGAGGTACCTTCCAGTCCCAGAATTTATGAATATATTCCAGAACAGCCTTTGGAGTTGATCCTGCTGAAAAGTATCTTGAAAGGGCTTTCAGTTCATCACCTAAATCACTCGCATCAATATCGCGTATGTCATCATGTGTCAACAGTGTCTCTAGTGCCCTGCATTGCTGGTGTAGGTCTTCTTCAGGTATAGTGAGGAGTTTTGGAATATTCCAAATATCATACAGCATCCCAAATATACTGCTGTGTTCCTTGAGCTGCATGAAACGTTCTTCAACTGACTGTATTGAACAATCTAGCACCTGATTAAAGAATTCAACTTTGAATTGTTGTTTGGGATCTCTTATGGGATTATCCCGTGCCTCGTAATCAAAATGTCTTCTTCGGTGACTCTTGTATTCTTGAATGGGTGAGAAAATAGCTTCAGTGTGAAGTTCCTCTGCCAACTTCTGTGCACTCTTCAGAACGTTTTGAAATCCCTCATCTGACCGGTAAGACTGTAGGTATGACTTTGCTTTGTCCAGTTGTCCCATTGCTCCAGATATATCAAGGTCAACAACTTGGAGTCTCTTGCTTACAACATTTATTTCAAACAATACGTCATGCCACAACACTAAGCCACACAGAAATTTGAAGTTATGTATGTTTCTGGTGATTCTATTTCCCTCTGGCACTGTTCTCCCACGAACAGTTCCTGTCATAGCATTATCCTCCATAATGGCAACTATGGAATCCTCTATCTTCCCAATTTGGTGTTTGATAGGCTTTATCACCTCCACTTGACTTTCCCATTGTGTGGCACTCAGTGCTTTCAGTGTCAGAGAGGATGTTCCCAGATGTTGCTTCAAAATTTGCCATCAATGAGTTGATGCAGAGAAAAACACATAGATGCTTTGAATTACATTAAAAAATTCAGCAGCCTCACTAGAAACTGATGCTGCATCACTGACCACCAAGTTCAATGAATGAGAACTGCGTGGGACAAAAAAAGCTCGAGGGTTTAACTCTCAGCTCCGTGTCTGCACTCCTCTGTTCTTTTCTCTCATGTTGGCACCATTATCGTAACCCTGACCTCTCATGTCAGCTATCGCAATTCTTGTATGTTCCAGCTTTTTAAGAAGCACATTTGTCATACCAGCTCCTGTAGTATCATCAATGTCAATAAATTATAGAAAATGCTCTCTGACAGTCACCATTGCAGGGACATTTTCACTAGGTTCTGTTGTTGTTACAAAACACACCATTAAAGTCCATTTGTTCCATATAGCTGGCGTAAGGTGAGCAGTCCAGAATAAAAGAGTAATATCTTGCTAACTTCAGATCTGCCCCAATCTTCTGTTTGACTTTTGTTGCCAGTAACTGTATGATCTCATTTTGAATTGTTTTTCCAAGGTAGTGGTGTGTGTACATTTCTTGGGGGTGACTCTTCTTAGATGCTCCTGGAGTACAGCATCAAACTCAGCCATCAGAGCCACAATTTTAAGGAAGTTTCCATTGTTTGGCACATACAGCTGATCTGAAGTGCCACGCAGTGCTAGCACTCTCACAATGGCAATGAGCCTTTTCAGAACATTTTGCCAGTAAAAAGACTCTGAAGCAATCTTCTCTTGATTTTGATCATCTCTGGTGGCCTTTAACCTTAGTCTCATCTCAAGCTCTTTCCACCTATGGAATGCTTTCTGGTGATTTGCTGCCTTCTCATGGCATGCCAGATTTCTAGCCAGATTTTTCCAGTCCTTTGTTCCTGTAGAACCCAATGTGGCTGGAACATTAGACTGGAAGAGTTTGCAACAGAAACAGTATGCAGCATTCTGGGTTTTTGAGTACATAAGCCATGGCCTCTCCACTTTGTCTCCATTGGGGATATCACGCCAATAATGTGTTGGATGGAAACTTCTATTTTCATTGTCTTTGGGGAACATGAAGTTTTTCACTTGCTGTGGCCCATGCAGTACAAGGAAGTCCCTCAGGCTACTGCTCAAGTGGGTCCACAGTCTTCGATCATCTAGACTTAAGGAACTAAACTCCGCAACAGCTGTTCCTTGCACCTTCACCACACTCTTCTCTGATCTACACTTTTCTTCAGGAATGTGCATGGTTACATCCATTTGAGATGGAGATATGGATGCTGCAGTAGCTGCCAGGTCACCTGCACTCTGACTAACTGGAAGTTGAGGCATCTCCTCACCACTCACATCCTCACTGCAGCCAGAAGGCTCACCGTGAACATTTGAGTCTATGTATCTCAGGAGAGCTCCTTCCTGCTTAAATAGAAAAGCTTCCTTTGCTTTCTTTCTTTTTCTGAATGCTGCCCCAGAGGGGCGTTTTCTTCTTTCACTCATGACTGCTGTTCTGTGTCAGCTATAGTGGCTTTCAACACTCAGTTGAAGGGGACAAATAAGCAGGCTGGTAGCAGGGCCTGAGTGAGAGAAGATATCAGCGTCTTAAGGGCCTAACTGATAAGGGTTCAGGGAAGCAGCAGGAAACAGGAAGCTCCCTGAGAAGCTGGTGTTAATCAGTTCAGTCTCCTGGGGGTGCTGGAGAGGTACCTAAAAGACTCCTCCTCCTTGTCTCTCTCCCTGCAGCTCCTACTGCTTTCTGTTATTCCCTCACCTTTTCTCCTGCCTGCCTGTTATGTCTCTTGTGCCTCCTTCCTCCAGCACAGCACTCCTCCATCTCTGTGCATCTAGAGCAGAGAGAATACATGTGCACCAGCAGCAGACACAATTTTCTACACTCTGGGTCCTAGTGGCGCCCCACCCACAGTCTGGCACCTGAGGTGGCCACCTCAGTTCTCCTCATGGTAAGGCCAGCCCTGAAGGAGGGGGAGTAGCAATCCTGCGACAGCTGCTGTTCTATCATGTTGTGTCCCATAATGTTGGTAACCCATGCCACTCCTTTACACCTTTGGATGGATGTATATGGTGACTCACGATTGATCCCAGCACTGGTTTTCCACCCAGTTTCTCTGTCGAAGACGATGTGAGCCACCAAAGTCGGTGTATTCCTATATATTATTGCACTTACCCATTTGTGTACTATTGGGCTAATAGGAGTAGAGCTATGTATTATTGTTATACAATCATGTTTTAAAAATTCATGACAAATATTCTATACCTTCTAAAAAAGATGCTTCCTTGGCACTCTGGTGACATAGAACTAACATGACCCTTGTGTAAAATTGGGGTAGGGGGTGGGCAGCTAAAATTCTCTTACCAACCAATTGGTTACTCAGTCCAAGTCAATTGGCACTTCCTGCTAATGCACTAACTCAGCCTTGTTCCAAGTCGAGAGAAGACCATTGTGGCAACAAGCAGAATCATGATTTACAACATAAAGGATTTGCTTTGAAAAGTGAATGTCAGGGTGTGAGAGAGACTACTGTACAATAATTGTTTTTCTGCTAACCACAAAAGGCCCCCTGTGTTAAACTCATAAATAATCTGTGATGCTGCGGCACATAAAGTCAGGCTTGCCATGCTGAGGCCAGGTTCAAAAAATGTTCCGAAAGGAAGGGATCTTAACAGTTTTGGGAAATCTAATCTTTATTTTGGTGTAAATCAGGAGTATAATTCTTTTAAAGTCAATTTTATTCCGTTAGCGTGAAACTAGTGTGAAAGAGAGCAGAATCAGGCTCTCTGAACTTAAGGCAAGTACAGTGTATAACTGTGATGCCGAGTATAGTTCTTTGCATTTGTATGATGTAAAGGTTTCTTTACTATGGCTTTCTTTATTTGCAACATCAGCAGGGACACTTCTTTAAGATGAGAAACTCATAGCTCTGTAAAAACAGGGATTTTTGTTGTCTTTTTATTGTTACTACTTTGTTTCTGTGAAATTATAGGGTTGACAGCACAGGAAACTGGAACTCTCAATTAACCTTGAGGTCAGGCATCCAGGGTAAGAAACTTGACACACTCTTCTATCATTTCACCTCAGTTGTAAAAGGGCAGTTCATTTTTCATCTGTATTTATTCCCTTGTTTCTTTATAAGGACATGTAAAGATAGTCTTACTAAAAGACATGATCAGATTGGTTTTAAGATCTGGTTTATTGTAAAGACTAGACCCGTAAAAGACCTATTTCTTTTGAGCATGAAGCATCTTTTTATTAAAATGTGTAGGTGAAGGCTGAAACTGTAACAGTATTAAAACATTGTTAGCAGCCATTTTACTTATGTACTATGGGCAAAATTACCATTCTGAACAAATTTTAAAGTGCAATTCACAGTGCTAGAAGACGGTGGCAACTTGAGGCTACCGGAGACCGAAGTCCTTTATTTAATCCACAAAGCAGGTGTAGCACAGGCAGGAATATCACATATTTCTTCAGAGTGCCAACCAGTGTGCCTTTGGAGTCACTATAATAAAACTTCTAATCACCCACTTGCCTGGGATAAGTATTTTGTTGTTGTTTTAACAAGATTAGGTAAAATGTCAATGTATTTTTCATTATTACTCTCGTAATAAGGGTGTGTATGTGAGAAGTTGTGCCTATGCTAGTACCATTTCATGATACTTTAGCAAGGCTCTAATAAATGATTAACACAAACATTTTTGTAAAGTAACAACCTATGAATTAAAATTATACACAGAATAGAACAAAGATGACATTTTGCAAGGCCTGGTTCTACACTAATTATCTTTCCTTTTTAATTTCATTACTGAACATTGATGATACCTTTTACATTTGAAGATTAAAACATTAGGCACAGTGTTTCAATTGCTAATCAAGCTTTTCAATTCTGTAGTGTATTAAGATGGTTCACTAGTTCTTCTGTCACAACTTAACCATTCTTTCACAGAGGAAAAGAGTTCAGATATACAAACTGTACCTAAGAAAGAGGAGTGGCAGGCCTTTAAATGCCATTTTGCGTTTCAGCATGTGCAACACATATATACTTAACTCTAATATGATTGATTTGTAGACCTCACAGTGCTTTGAAAAGATAGGTAGGCCTCATTATCCACATTGTTTGCAGCTGGAGAAACTGAAGCACAGAGATTTGAAATGACTTGCCAAAGGTCACGCAGTGAGTTAATGGCAAAGGAATAGAACCCAGGTGTCCTGACTCCCAATAGACATCACACTCATGCACATACACACATTTAAATGTCCAGTCTGCCATGCCGTGATTAGAGTATGAGTCCCAAGCTGGTAGGGAATAGCTAGTCTTGCTGAATTTGTGCATTCCGTTCTAGAAAGGTAAGGAGAAGCGAAAACGTATCCCTTGTAACATCATGGGATGACTGAAAAAAATAACATGGATGGACTCTGGAGGGGGCCATGTTCAACCCTCCTCACTGGAATGGAGATAGCTGTGATACCTGGGACCTTTGGTGAAGCACAGGGTTTATGGAGGATATCCTCTCCCAGAGGCTTTAGTGGAGCTGCCCTGAGGAATTTGTCCTGTGTGTCTTCTTGTAAGACCATGCCCATGTCTTCTAGTGTTTGTCCTAATCCTACTGTGTTAATTATCTGCTATTCAATTTTAATGAGTTAAGTACTAAGCTTCATAGATTCCTTACTCTCTCCCTTGCTAGTTTTCTTATTTTTCTGGAGGGTGAGGAGAATGAATTGAAAAGTAAGCCCCTTGTATTCTGTGGAAGTGAATCTGATTATTCAGTATACTGGGCTCAAAACCATTACAAAATGTTCTTTTTTTGAGAGAATGGAACTACATTATATGTAGTATTTGAAAAATGACATGTGCGGAATAGTCTCAATACACTCCAAAATCTACAAGGATTAGAAAGACATTTGCATCCTGGTCTGATTATTTTAATAAAATCATACTAGTTTTGTTAATATGAATGTTTAACTAATTTATTCTTCATCATAGGGTCATCCAGAAAGGTCTGTTAAATTTAATGACTCTTTCATAAGTAAGAGGGAGTGAGGGGTTCTTTTTAATTGAAAGATAAAAAGCAAACTAATTAACCCAAAATGTGTTTCCTTAGAGTCATCCAAATAGCCATTTCCAAGATGAACTTGGGTTACTCAGCTTTTGAGGTTTTAATCATATTTTGAAATTGCAGTTTTACACCATCTGTACAACAAAAATGACACCAATTTCTGTCTCAGTTGGAAGCACTAGTTAATAAATGTTTTCTATTTTGGTGGCAGGGGGAGAAATATTCTTAAACTAATTGGGCTAATTTACAGGTCTTTTCCTGACCCTCTTTCTTTCTTTTCAGTTTTCTTTAACATGAAGGATTTGATCCTGTCCTCTGTTATTCAGTCTAAATAACTGCATTCACTCGAAAATCAACAACCGTGCACCCATGCTCTTTAGCTGACTTTATAAGACACACAGCAATGCAGACCATTTATTGGAAGGCAGATTCAAATAATAAATTAGCATAATAGCATTGGGCACAGGTGTGTTAAGGATCAAAGTGTAATACAGAATATTGCATGTGCATTCTGTGTTAGCAGTTCATGTTAGGATGAGAAATGAAAATGTTGCAGATAGCTGCATTACAGCACACTGTTAACCCTCTGCAAAACAAACTGCATAAATCACTTCCATATAGATTCATAGACTTTAAGGTCAGAAGGGACCACTACGATCGTCTAGTCTGACCTCCTGCACAACCAGGCCACAGAATCTCACACACCCACTCCTGTAATAAACCCCTAACCTATGTCTGAGCTATTGAAGTCCTCAAATCATGGTTTAAAGACTTCAAGGCGCAGCGAATCCTCCAGCAAGTGACCCGTACCCCACACTGCAGAGGAAGGCAAAAAAAACCCAGGGCCTCTGCCAATCTGACCTGGAGGAAAATTCCTTCATGACCCCAAATATGGCGATCAGCTAAACCCTGAGCATGTGGGCAAGACTCACCAGCAAGCACCCAGGAAAGAATTCTCTGTAGTAACTCAGATCCCACCCCATCTAACATCCCATCACAGACCATTGGGCATATGTACCACTAATAGTCAAAGATCAATTAATTGCCAAAATTAGGTTATTCCATCATACCACCCCCTCCATAAACTTATCAAGCTTAGTCTTGAAGCCAGATATGTCTTTTGCCCCCACTGCTCCCCTGGTGTTTATCCCTTTTGATATATTTAAAAAGAGAAATCATATCTCCCTCAGCCTTCTTTTGGTTAGGCTAACCAAGCCAAGCTCTTTGAGTCTTCTTTCATAAGACGGGTTTTCCATTCCTCAGATCATCCTGGTAGCCCTTTTCTGTACCTGTTCCAGTTTGAATTCATCCTTCTTAAACATGGGAGACCAGAACTGCACACAGTATTCCAGATGAGGTCTCACCAGTTGCCTTGTATAACGGTACTAACACCTCCTGGAAATACCTTGCCTGATGCATCCCAAGACCTTATTAGCTTGTTTCATAGCCATATTACATTGACGGCTCATAGTCATCCTGTGATCAAGCAATACTCCGAGGTCCTTCTCCTCCTCTGTTACTTCCAACTGATGAGTCCCCAGTTTATAACAAAAATTCTTGTTATTAATCCCTAAATGAATGACCTTGCACTTTTCACTATTAAATGTCATCCTGTTACTATTACTCCAGTTTACAAGGTCATCCAGATCTTCCTGTATGATATCCCGGTCCTTCTCTGTATTGGAAATACCTCCTAGCTTTGTCTCATCTGCAAACTTTATTAGCACACTTCCTCTTTTTTTTTCCAACGTCTGTAATAAAAAGATTAAGTAACATTGGTCCCAAAACTGATCCCTAAGGAATTCCACTAGTAACCTCCCTCCAGCCTGACAGTTCACCTTTCAGTATGACCTGTTGCAGTCTCCCTTTAACAAGTTCCTTATCCACCTTTCAATTCGGATATTGATCCCCATCTTTTCCAATTTAATTAATAATTCCCCATTTGGAACCATATCAAATGCCTTACTAAAATGGAGGCAAATTAGAACCACTGCATTTCCTTTGTCTAAAAAGTCTGTTACTTTCTCAAAGAAGGAGATCAGGTTGGTTTGGCATGATCTACCTTTTGTAAAACCATGTTGTATTTTGTCCCAATTACCATTGACTTCAATGTCCTTAACTACTTTCTCCTTCAAAAATGTTTCGAAGTCCTTGCATACTACAGATGTCAAACTAGTTACCCGGATCACTTTTTTTTCTCCCTTTCTTAAAAATAGGAACTATGTTAGCAGTTCTCCAGTCATACAGTGCAACCCCTGAGTTTACAGATTCATTAAAAATTCTTGCTAATGGGCTTGCAATTTCATGTGCCAGTTCCTGTAATATTCTTGGATGAAGATTCTATGGACCCCCAATTCAGTCCCATTAAGCTGTTCAGGTTTGGCTTCTACTTCAGATGTGGTAATATCTACCTCCATATCCTCATTCCCATTTGTCATCCTGCCGTTATCCCTAAGCTCCTCATTAAAGACTGAGGCAAAGTATTTGTTTAGATATTGGGCCATGCCTAGATTATCCTTAACCTCCACTCCATCCTCAGTGTTTAGTGGTCCCACTTCTTCTTTCTTTGTTTTCTTCTTATTTATATGGCTATAGAACCTTTTACTATTGGTTTTAATTCCCTTTGCAAGGTCCAACTCTACATGGCTTTTGGCCTTTCTCACTTTATCCCTACATGTTCTGACCTCAATAAGGTAGGTTTCCTTGCTGATCCCTCCCATCCGCCACTCCTTGTAGGCTTTCTGCTTTTTCTTAATCACCTCTCTGAGATGCTTGCTTATCCAGCTTGGTTTACAACTCCTGCCTATGAATTTTTTCCCCTTTCTTGGGATGCAGGCTTCTGATAGTTTCTGCAACTTTGACTTGAAGTAATTCCAGGTCTCCTCCGCATTTAGATCCACAAGTTCATCAGTCCAATCCACTTCCCTAACTAATTTTCTTAATTTTTTAAAGTTAGCCCTTTTGAAATCAAAAACCCTAGTCACAGATCTATTTTTGTTTATCCTTCCATTTAGTTTGAACTGAATTAGTTCAAAATCACTCGAACCAAGGTTGTCCCCTACAACCATTTCTTCTATGAGGTCTTCACTACATATCAAAATCAAATCTAAAATTGCATCCCCTCTTGTTGGTAAATATACTTCAAATAAAATATATGCATGTATTCAAATAAAAATATCACCATAGATACATATATAGAGAGAGTGTATATATATTCTATAGTATGTACACTGAATATGTTACAAACAATACAGTACAGGGATAGATTAATGTACAGGGTTTTTTGTTTGTTAATGTAAAAGACATCTCAGGGATGCTACATAGGACAAACTTATTTTCCGTAATAGAAATAAAAAATGTGGGTCCTCAACAGGTTGACAACATTAAGTTAAGATCAGTGCTTTAATATTTTATTCTATTACAATTTGTTTATATGATCTAGACTTATTGTAATTTGTTTGAGTCCTCCTACAAGATACTATCTCATGGCTGTTAATGAACTTATACTTTTCATGTATTAGTCACCAATATATGTGCGCATCTTTTATACTCATATATGCATTTATTACTTTTATTTTCTATAGAATTCAATGAGTGGCTAAGTCCTTTTCTGTTGTCATACAGTTCTCATGTGGAATTCAAATCTTTCCTTTGTTGTTTAAAATCCCTTGTTTCTATTCATGTAATAGATGTAGCACAAGTATTTTTCAGGGCTTTGGAGCTGTGCTCCGGCTCCGCTCCAGCTCCAGGCAAAAACCTGCAGCTCCACTGCTCCAGAGCTGCTCCACGCTCCAGCTCCAGCTCTGCTCCAAAGCCCTGATTTTCTTAGTCTGAAGTTCACACTTTCACTGAGGGGTGTGTGTGTGTGTGTGTGTGTTTTGGAGGGCTATTATGTAAAGAATTCACCAATAGGTCTGCTGGAGAATTTGCATATATTTGCAATTTATCATGACATAATAGCTAGACTCTCTCTTGCTATCTGATAGAGGGTGCAAATCTACTGATTTTGTAATACTAATGAGATTGAAAGAGAAATAGGATTAGTTTGCCAGCCTCTGCTAATGCACTTGATAGCAGCTGGTCAACACTGCAGACAAGGAGAGAGAGAAAGAAGTAGGCCTAAAGTGATTTACTATTCTACATCTGTACAGAGCTGCACATCTGTACAGAGCTCTTCTGTCTTTTTCGTACTGATGATTATGCAGATCATCTATGACCTGAATTATTTAAATATATTTTATTCTCATTTGAGTGACCTAGATAAGATGTACCCTTCATCAGAAGAAAAGACCAGAATTAATAAGGACTTTTTAAAAGAAAGAAAAGAATTAAGAAATAACAGCCAAAGAAGCATTCCTTCTTAAGGCCATCCATTAAAGTCCATGTTGTATAGATTGATCTAAGGAACGTATCTTCAGAAATAAAATTGGATGGTTTCCATTAAATAACTCAAATCATAAAACAGTGCAATTAAATCAGAAGAAATAATTTTGATGGCTGTTTCACAATTGCAGTTTTTAACCATTTCTGTTGATTAGAACAGTGGCTCTGTCACTTTTTATACTACAGGGCATTTAGGCGCTGATCGCACAATGTAAGGTCAATGTAAGGATTCGTGTTGATTTCAGTAGAAATCAATGTAAGGATTCTTGTTGATTTCAGAGGCTTTGGATCAGGCCTTTAGTGAAAAGCATCCTTTCACGTCCAGCTCCCTTTCAATGCCACAGGCACCCACTCTTGGTTCCCAAGAGTGTTCTGGGGACTACCAGAAAGGCTTTGCAGATCATTGATGGCCCCGGGACAACACTCGGAGAACCACTGGCTTAGAAGATGGATAGAGGATTAACAGTGTGAGTTGATGTCCTGGTGCCCTGGCCAAAGTGATACACATTAGTGAATGGCACTTAGGGGTTTCTAATTAAGGACACCGAATAACTGAAATATTACAGCACATATTTATATCTCTTTTATAGAGCACCTTTTTATTTTGACTGGCCAACAAAATGGCAGTTGAAATTCAGTGTTGATAAATGCAAAGTAATGCACGTTAAAAAACATAATCTCAACTATACATATAAAATGATGGGGTCTAAATTAACTGTTTTCACTCAAGAAAGAGATCTTGGAGTCATTGTGGATATTTCTCTGAAAACATCCACTGAATGTGCAGCGGCAGTCAAAACGCTAACAGAATGTTGGGAATCATTAAGAAAGGGATAGATAATAAGACAGAAAATATCATATTGCCTCTATATACTGTGTGCAGATGTGGTCGGCCCATCTCAAAAAAGACATATTGGAATTGGAAAAGGTTCAGAAAAGAGCAACAAAAATGATTAGGTCTATGGAACGGCTGCCATACAAGAAGCGATTAATAAGACTGGAACTTTTCAGCTTTGAAAAGAGACAACTAAGGGGGGTTATGATAGATATCTATAAAATCATGACTGATGTGGAGAAAGTAAATAAGGTAGTGTTATTTAGTCCTTCAGAACTAGGGGTCACCAAATGAAATTAATAGGCAGCAGGTTTAAAGCAAATAAGTATTTTTTCACATAATGCACAGTCAACCTGTGGAACTCCTTGCCAGAGGATGATGTGAAGGCCAAGATTATAATAGGATTCAAAAAAGAACTAGATAAGTTCATGGAGGATAGGTCCATCTATGGCTATTAGCCAGGTTGGACAGGGATAGTGTCCCTAACCTCTGTTTGCCAGAAGCTTAGAATGGTGACAGATCACTTGATGATTACCTGTTCTGTTCATTCCCTCTGGGGCAACTGACATTGGCCGCTGTCAGAAGACAGGATACTAGGCTAGATGGACCTCTGGTCTGACCCAGTATGGCCATTCTTATGTTCTTATTTTCTGGACAAGATACAAATATCTATGTTCCTGAATTCTACCTGTAAAGAAGAATACTGAGTTGTTCTCCTTAACTTTGGTTGGCAAATCAGTTGATTCTGGAAATATATCTTCTCCTTCATGGATGCAACTGTAATCTGATTCCTGTTGTTACCATAAAAAACGTGGTTAATACACCTCCAGAAATGTATTTTGTATTTAAAGTTGCTTTGCCTTAATGGTTAACTAGCTTCCCTTACCCCCAAAGAGTGCATTCATGTACAACTTGCCATCCCTTCATAGCATAATAGTGTCGTCTCTGAATGCTGAGTTAGTATTACTATGTTTGCTAGTGTCTTTTTCTAATGTTCACTTTAGTTATTGTGCAGCAGTATAAGATTAACTTAATACCATATGTTTTATTTATATAAATGAAAAGGCAAATTTTAATGCAATGTTAAAGGAGAGAAATCAAGCGCACATAAGACAGGAAATTTCAGAAGTCAGATTCTGCTGCCATGTTAACTACGTCACATTGAATATACTATGTCTTTTATGGTATAAATTAAGTAACAAACAGGAATATTTTAAGATTTGCAATTAAGAAGGAAAACAACAATGGATAATTATCCCTCTGATAGACCCATGTTCCTGGAATGCACGCGTGTGTTGGGCATCCAGTCAAACTATATAGAAAGCACGGGACAGGATACCAAAGGAGGTTTTGGAATCCTTGTAATTGGAAGTTTTTAGGAACAGGTTAGACATACACCTGTCCTGAACTGTCTAGATATATTTAATCCTTCCTTAGCACAGGGAGAAGGACTAGATGACCTCTTGAGACCCTTCCAGCCATATTCTTCTGTGAAAGCTGTGATCACTGAGATGCATTTTTGCACCTTCGCAAGCCTGAGGGACTAGGGGGACCATAGCTCCAACTGTCCCCCTGTTCTTTCTCATGACTCAACTGTAGGTTGAACCTCCAGTCTTTCTGGTTTTCCATCCATTTGCACTTGAAATTATGGCTGCAAAATATTAATGTGCAAATCTCCAAATCATATGCACAAATGCTTGAGGTTGGCTGGAAAATTGGACCTTTTTATTTTTTCAGATGAGCTTACGTTTCACCTTTTCTGATATGTTAAACTATAAAATAAACAGGCAAACTATGTATATAAACAGTGGCACTATCGCTGTGTTCTTTACATATAATGTACATGTGCTAATGGAGAAAGAGAAGATCCTGTTCTGCATAAATGGATGTGTCTCTGTGGTCCTTCAGCTTGCTATCTTTGAGTCGACACACCCCACGTGCCACTGAATGCAATGTCATATGTATCTGTGCTGCTAAAGAACTGTTGAAGTGGATGTCTGCTTCTATAGGCTCATAAAAAGACAAAATAGGTTATACTTGCCAGTTAGCTCACAGAGGTATAATAAATCCTGGAAGATTTTGAAATGCCTTTCTTAGCCACCTGATTCATTTGTGATTTTGTGGAGACACTGGTTAAGCTTTTTAAGTAAGTTTTGGAAAACTTTGGTTAGATATAAAGCCACAACTCTAGAGCATGTTGGGTACAATTAAATCTCTTTAGAAACCTCCTGGATATTGAATTGAGAAAGTTAATCACCAAAGCGATAGATTTGACAAAACAATCACTGTAGTTCTGAACTCGATGTGGGTCAAGAAGATAGCAGTTTGAATTCAGTTCATGTTAGTTACCTTATCCTTTGCTTTTCTGAAGCATTCCTAAAACCGTTTCAAACCATGCAGTTGACAGAATGGATTTCTATTGAAGAAATACAGTGACATTTGTTAGATTCTGGAAATATATCTTCCAGAATCTGGAAGATATAGAACTGTCACATTTCTCCCCCACAGTCTAAAACTGCTATGTCTCCATACCTCCACCTCAAATAAAACTGTTGATTGGTAAATGACACCCACATAGTCACCTTTTCTCACCCCTTTTCTGTAAAAATGTTATTTATCCTCAAGTAACATTGGCGTCTCTAGCAAAATAAGATCAAAGGGACAAATCAGTAAATTTTACTACAGAAGCAGTTTAACAATATGGCATTTCATTTTTTCAGAAGCATGTTTGCCTGGTGTTGCTATCATTTCAACAGCAATCCTCTGACTGACAGGATACTATCTGGGAAATGATGTGCACTCTCATAGTAATGTGACATTTTATGAGCAGTTTGACTGTTTTCATTACCTGGATTTATACTTTGATTTCTGTGTGGTGAAGAATAAGTGAGCAAGGCAGTAGTGGGAAATAGGAAAGCTGTCAGGGTAAAGTTGATAGGACAACCTTGAAATTGTGCCATTGTGTGTAATTAGACATAGTGACAATTACCCCCACACACCTTTTATATACAAAGTCTAATAGGAAGGTCAATTTGTTTCATGTATAGTGATTCTGCAGGGAGAAAAATTAGGTTAATCTGAGACGTTCATGAAAAACTGGAGCAAACTTTCAAGAGTCTTGTAATTAAGATACCCGTTACGGTTATCTACACTACTTCATAATTAGTGCTATTTTATTTATAGCAGCAGTGGGAGCTAGGATTTCTGCATTTGTTTGCCAACTGTGCATCCCCAGCAGCAGGTTTCATGGGAAATCCAGTTTTTTATGTGTGGAAGGGAAACATTTGGAAGCAGACAGTTGTGTTTCTAATTATGAAGAGTGCTATGGTTCATTTACAGCTGAACACTGGTACATTGTTTCTGTTGCTTCCAGTGTTTCATATTACTGTTAAAAACTTGACTTGTCCTTTCAGTTCAACAATTCTCATTTTTATGTGTCTAAAAATAGAAGTGTTTTGCATGCCTTTCAGCCATTCCTGATTTTGGTTCCTCTTCCCTGATTTTTAAGTGAGACTTCTATGTTAAAAATTCAAGGGTTCAAATGCTAGGCAATCAAAAACCGGGATCTTTTGTCATGCTGACAAAGTCTGCAGTAGTGCAAAATTCAGTCATTCTGCAGTTTTCATTACTTGTGAGGTTAAAAATATGAAATGATGATAAACTTCCAGACTTCTTACTCTAAAGTATTATAACCCGATAAGGAAATTCCCTTAGAGTCTAAGGCTGAGATTTTCAGACGCATTCAGCATTGGCTTAACTGCTCTCCCATTGATATCAATGCTAAAACTCCATTGACTTCAATGGGAGCAGGTAGAATGAATCTGAGCACTTTTGAAAATCTCATCCCACCTTGGTCCTACAAAGATTTACACACATGCCTAACTCTGTGCACTTCATGTGCATTGAAGCACTTGGTAACATAAGGTTAAAATTCAGGCTACAATAAGAGGATGCAACTCTGAAAGGCTCTTAGACAAATTCTGCAGTGAGGTAGATGGAGATGTCAGTTAAACTTGGGGTGTAAATTGGTAATGAAGTGGTAAATAATGTAACTTCCATTGATTTGGCTTCCAGAGAGTAAATTAGACACAGAGGAGGAATGAAGGCATGTGGCAGGAAAAGCTACTATGGCAATAGGGAAAAACATGAAGTATGAGAGGAAATCTATACTCTTGTTCTTACCCTGTTCGGTCAAATGAGTGCAAGTTGCACTGCTTAACGAATTACAACGAACTTTGCATCTCCATTTAGATAGCAAATTTGACCCAGATTTTTAACCTGATAACATCACTTTATAATATGCTAATTTTGTAGACTTTACTGATACACAATGGTTTGTGAACCTCCTCCTGCAACAGTCCTGTATCCAAAGCTGTGAGGACAATCATGTTAATATTATGAACAAATAAACATGTTTAGCAAGATACAGTGCTGTATAGATTAAATATTTTATAACAGAGAGAGCTGTCCTAATTTCAGGATAAAGTAAGAAAGCACAGTGCTCTGTGATGGAAAAGGACCAAACATCCCTTGCTTGTAACATCTGGGGAATGCCAGTGTTTCCCCTTCTTTGTACCATCTTTTTTAACATGGGAGGCAGGGAGGCTGTGACCCAAAGACCTCTTGATGCGAACTGGCAGAGTGCACAAAGATATATAGGGTTTACAGTAATCCCCCTGGGTCTGACATCTATCTTCTAGTCTGCCAAAGGATATCATGTCAGGTCTCTAATGAGAGCTTGTGTCACACTGGTCATCATAGTCATTGTGAGATGTATGGATGGAAAATATGTGAAAAGTTATGTGTATATACTAAAAATTATGTTCTTTAGGTCTATGAGTTAAGGCAGGTCATCAAAAGGTGATTCACGTCTCTCAGGCAGTGGGGGGGAAAGCTTCTCTCACTCTGGTCATGTGAAAATTAAGGATTGTGTGGTTCACAGTCTGAGCAAAATGCTAATGAATAGATTGGGGAGGTTGCCCGGAAAAACAGAACAGCAGTGTTTAGGAGTAACACAATGAACTTTTGAAATTATATCTGGGGTGCAAATGAACCCCTATTGCTCATTCAGTCTGTGAGGTCAAGCCACCAGCGGGCGTGATCTTATGAGAAGGGATCTGAGCCAAACTGGTTGAAAACGCTGGGAAATGGACTTTAGGGTAAACTATCTTGCAGGAGATAGGGAAATGCCTTGTTAGCTCTGTTTAAGCTCTAGAAAGCATGTTATGATTTTGGTTTATATGTAAACATTTGTTTCCAATAATCTCACTCTGTCACTTGAATCTCTGTTCTTTGATAATAAACTTGTTCTTGTTTTCACTATAAATATGTGCGCTGCGTGTTACGTAGAGTGGTGATGCTGAGTGGAATCTTACCAGCTGGGGCATATTATTCCTGCGGGAATAGTGGATCTGAGGGTTCGGTGAGTGTTCAGTGGAACAGGGGCTGCGCGCTCCAGGAGAACGCTTGGAGGACTCTGGGATTGGTGCATGCCTATTGTTACCCTTTACAGAGAGAGCAGGGCCTGCAGAGCCCTGGAAGGTAGTGCTTGTGTTGCCAGAGGCTGGTGCATTTAGGGAGCTGATCCGCAGCAGGCACAGACAAGACTTCCTCATGCTAAGAGCAGGTAGTGGCGAGGTGCTTCACAACCCTTAATACACCTGGGAAGAGTCACAGAGGCAAGGCACAGTGTGAAATTCCCTGTGCTCCCTCCTGTGTACCAAAGGGAAGACAAATGTGGGGTGGGTGGATATTACTTAGTCCTTGGCCAAAAGTCTGAAGTAAGAATTGAACCCTGCCCTCCATACACACGGGCCCATAAAGCATCAACATGACAAGGCTTGCTGGAAACTCTTTTCCTTTCCAAAAGCCCTATAGCATGGGGGCAGGAGTTGATAATACAGAGCTGCAGAGGTTCATGCTAGCAACGGGGAGAACTGCTAATATGAAACTCCCACGATAAACCGGTCTCAATATGTAATCCTAAAATAGCTTACAGTATAACTACTTTTATCTTTTCATCAGTTACTGCTAATGTATCACCTAGCTTCCCAAATCACCATTTCTGCTTAACAGTTTTCTTCTCCTGATTTTTTATAATATTGTTGAGTATGATATTTCAGGTAAAAGATACAAGATCCGGCAGGTGAGATTAACAGAGTCGTTGCTGCCTGGCAAAGGCAGACAAAAATTATTTGTATTATGATGGCTAACAGCAGATCTCCCAGGGAGCTGTTAGAGGATATTTTAAACTTTGTACTGTAAATTAACTCTCCCCTTCTTATCATGTGGCTGTACTAGCTAGGCATTGTACAAAATGGGGAGAAAACTTCCTACTGCAATATGAAATGCAGTTGCTCACAATCCATATTTGTCATGGAGACACAGACACTCCAGATCTATTCAGAGAGATCAAACAGCAGTGTAAACCTCTTAGCAAGGTATATTTTTCATTCTTATCTAGGTCAATAGTGAGGCACATCAGGGACTAGCATGGCTATCTCCTTGGGTGTGGAAAAAGTTTCATAATCTTTGGAGGATAGATTTATGTAAAACTGGCAGATTAATCCAAGGAGGGCAACAAGTGGCAGTAGTTACAAATCTAGTGAAAGACAAAAAGGTAGCTAAAGCGGTTCCTGCAGGGTTGATGTAGTATGTTGATATCAACTGTAATTGGCTGAGTTTGTGAGGCTTTATACTCAACTTGATGGCATTTCTCTGTTTAGTTGTTTGGAAGTAATGTGATAACTTTCAAATGCTGCATCTGATCAATTCCAAAATTTCAAGGAATGTTCTAGGCATCAATGGGCAGAACCCTATTGATGTTGATGAAAATTGGAAAACTGGAAGTGGGCAGTGGGTACACATAGAGCGCCTTGTATCTTGTTAGCTGAGGCCTTGGCTACGATTGCGAGTTACAGCGCAATAAAGCTGCCCAGAGCACTGTACTTCACTCCCCATCCACACTGGCAAGGCACGTACAGCACTGTATCTCCCTGGCTACAGCGCTGCAGGTACTCCACCTCCCCAAGAGGAATAAGAGTTGCAGCGTAGTGGCTACAACTCCCGGGTGTCAGTGTGAACGAGGAGTTAACTTGCTGCGCTGTGATAATCCCCTTATCAAGTGGCCACTCTTCTCATTGTTGTGATCGGCTCCAGGAATGTGGAAGTGCTGTTTCAAAGCTCCGTACCAGAGAGAAAAAGCAAACATTTTGCTGTTTGCTTTGAGTGAGTGAGTGAGAAGCAGGGGAGGCAGGGGGGTCGGAACTTGCAAGGCAGGGTGCTGACACTCTCTGCACCCCAAAAACCACTCTCTCTCTCCCCCCACACTCGCTGTCACACTCCACCCCACCCCCACCCATTTTGAAAAGCACGTTGCAGCAACATGAATGCTGGCATAGTTGCCCATAATGCACCACTCCCAATGCAGCTGCAAACGCTGCAAATGTGGCCACGCCAGTGCGCTGTCAGCTGTCAGTGTGGACAGACTGCAGCGCTTTCCCTACTCAGCTGTACGAAGGCGGGTTTAACTCACAGCGCTGTACAGCTGCAAGTGTAGCCATACCCTGAGTAAGTAGTTTCAGCCCACTCTGTAATTGTCTCTAGATGAAAGAACTTGTTGATTGGAAGCCATTAACATGTTCCAGCATAATAACATCCCTCACTTTAACTTTGCCCATCCTCCCAATACAGTTAAAAATGATGACACCCTGAAGGAAGAAGAATTGGGGGGGGAGGTGCATACAGAATTCCTGGCCGGGCGAAGAATGGGGGTGCATAAAGAGCCCCTGGAATGGGCAGCACACAGAGCCCTTGGCCTGTGGGGGAAGAGAGCAATAGGAGCACATGGAAACCATGGTGTGTGTGTGTGGGGGGGGAATATGAGATCTTGGCATGGGGGGCACAAAGCCACTGGCAGGAGAAAATATGGTGGCATACAGAAGCCGGGCAGAGGGAAAGTAGAGGACCCTCGTGTGCAACAGAGAGGGGGAAAGGTGACATAGTGGGGAATGGGGTCACCATGGGTCCTTGGCGTGTGGGGAGACGGTTGGAGTGGGGAGCACACAGAGCCCCTGGCATGGTGGGGGAGAAAGGGGAAGGCTTAGTGGGCATGCATAGAGGCCCTGGCATTAGGGATGGTTGTGGGTTTCAGCAAGTCCCTGAAATAGAGGAATGGGAGGGTGATACACAGGGAGCTTGTAGAGAGGGAATGGAGGGATGCAAGGAGCACTTGGTTGACAATGAGCCCAGCCTATGCAAGCAAAAATGTGTGACCCCCTGGCGTATATATGTTATTACAGAGAGTAAACTTAGATTGAAAGAGTGTTTTTAGGGTTGGAAAGTCAAGCACTCCAAAATTAGAAAATGCCAGATTTCCAGTTCCCTGTACAAATTTAATTCTGCTTACTTGTACATATGCATTTAATACAGTGTTTAATTACATCATCTCAGGACAGGTCTTCACTATGGGGGGGGGGTCGATTTAAGATACGCAAATTCAGCTACTCGAATAACGTAGCTGAATTCGACGTATCGGAGCCGACTTACCCCGCTGTGAGAACGGCGGCAAAATCGACCTCTGCGGCTCCCCGTCGACGGCGCTTACTCCTACCTCCGCTGGTGGAGTAAGCATGTCGATTCGGGGATCGATTGTCGCGTCCCGACGAGACGCGATAATTCGATCCCCGAGAGATTGATTTCTACCCGCTGATTCAGGCGGGTAGTGTAGACCTAGCCTCATACTACGCCCTTCGGTGTACAGGATGAGCATTGAATGAGGCAGCTGTTCTGTGTTTCTTTTTATCCTAATCATTCAGTATATGGTCCCCATACCTAATTTTATTATACGCCATCCAAATCCTATACTGAATACAGAATTACTAATTTCATGATAGGTTTTTCTGAAGTGCTTAGCTCCATAATATTTGAGTACCTTACACACAGGAATTTATCTTCACTATTCCCCTGTGAGACAGGAAAGTAGTAGTATTCTGATTTTAGATATGGGGCTCTGAGGCACTGAGAGACTAAGGCCAAAATTTGTATGTGTCGATTGATTTTGGTTGGCTCAGGGTATGTCTACACTTCGAGCTGGGTGGTCTGATTTCCAGCCTGAGGAGACAGACTCGCACGAGCTTTGATCAAGCTAAAGATAAAGTAGAGTGTAGCCACAGTGGTGCAAGCAGCTGGATGGGCTAGCTGTACAAGTAGGGACTCAGATGAGTAAGTATTTGAGACGGCTTGTGTCTCCCACAGCTAGCTCTTCTGCAGCCACATTTTGTTTCTAGTGAGTTAACGCAAATACAAATATGAATCACATCCCCAGATTGAAATATAGCCATACCCTTAGTGAATGGGTACTCCACTTGGGACATCTAGGGCCTGATTTTTTTATACGATTTTTTTAGCACTTTATATGTTCAGAGATACTGTATAGACATTACCTAAGCCTTCCAACCCCTCCAGGAGATGAGTGGTGTTGTCCCCACTTTGCAAATGCAACCGAGACTTAAAGGCAAAGTGACAGTGAGTCATTGTGCGCAACAATTTTAGCATTTCCTCGCTTTTGAGTGTTTGACTTTGCAACTGTAATAGCTTTTTTGGGGTATTGGTTGGCTGGGAGACTTTTTGGTCTAATTTCCTAGTTTAGACTAAAATAAATTATTTTATGTGCAACACTAGATGGTCTAACAGGGCTTTTCCATCTCTCTCTCTCTTTACTCTTAGATATGTTGTTTTTTATGTTATGCTATTTTGTAAGGAGGGGTGGAAGATAGAGATATTTCCTTACTGTGATGTACATCCTTCTAATTTTTCATACAAAAATACAGCATTCAACAAGCATTTGGCACCTGGGAATGGTCTGTGCATCTTCAAAAAGCTTTTTTTAGTGTTTGTCAAACAGAGGCTGATAGCACAAACCCAAATCTTGCAGATTTCCATAGGACCATGGAAGGTGGAATATCACCTCTTGTGAGACAAAATCTGTGGCAACTTCATCAGTGTATTTGGCTGGAAGTAGGTTTGAGAGGTATTTTTAATGTTTCAAAAGACAACAGGGCGGACCTATAAAAACTGTGATAGTTCTGCAAAAGGACACTAAGATCTCCTTTCTACTAGAAGTCAGTGGGGAAGTGTAAGGTGATCTGCTCTCTCATTGGATAATCTGTATTAATGGCACATGGCCTTGGCTAGAATGTTCTTCCTATGAGTAGTTTTTCCAGCCATGGAATTTTATACTGAGGCAATGAAAGAAATGTATCCAAATTATTCCTCCTGTGTAGATGAAATCTCAAGATTTTTATGACAAATGAGGTGTAAAATTTATTGTCAAATAGTACACTGCTCGGAGTGCTATGGACCTAAATATTTTATCTCCCTGTCAATGTTAACTCACTGTTAACACATCTGGAAATACAGATTGTGGATGGATTTCTGATGACACTGCCCTAATGTCAGCTATATAGTTTAATATTTGCTTTATTGCCACCATGCTGCACAGCATGAAAAATTTGGATTCTGTCCAGCTTGCAGCCACATACCAGTTTGTGTATTGATTCCATCAGTTCTCACATTGTACATAGGGTTGGGCTTTGATGTATTTGGATGGTGGTTCTCTCATGAGTACCAGGGTATTACTACCACAGGTGACACTGTTTCTTGTGTGTCAATACTGAACTAATACCTAACAAGAGTATGGTATTAGAGATCGTTGTGCCACTAGTGGTCTGTATTTTGGGTGAAAAATAAAACGGTGGTCCTGACCGCTTGTGATTATTAATGATTGCATTATACTCTCTAAAAGAGTGAGTGATGTTAACTATGGTATTCTGGCCAAATTTAAATTTAGGAAATTACATTTTTCCTACTTAAAGTCAGTTTAAACTGGATGTGGTATGCTCCACTTCCTGTCCTAAACTTCTCTGTAGTATGGCTATGTACGTTGAACATCTGACACATTTCATTCCAGAGGCAGGTGTATTTAAGAGAAGGATAAAATTATCTTTGTGCACAGTTTGTATTTCAGTTTCTTGTAATGTGCTTAGAGATCCTTTAGAATGTAAGTTGCTGGAGAAAATTAACATGATATTATTGGTGCTAAATTATTGACAAAGGGAAAAAACATCTTTTATGATACCAATCACCAGAGAAAGATGCAGCCAAAACCAGCTAGGAGAGTGCAGGGAGTAAATCAGGGCTGTTCCATCCATGCACTAGATCGGAGAGACCTGACCAGTCCACATGGGTAACAGCAAGAGTTTAGGAAAAGCTTCCAGGACTACAGAAATCCCAGGCTACCAGGGTTCATCCCTGAAAGCAGCCAACACGGTGTACACTGGAGAGCACAAGGGATAAGTCAGAGACTTCCAACTCACCCTCCCATTGGACCCAGAAAATGTGCTCATGGCACTGGGACCAGTGGCTTCCATCATAGATAGCAGTATATTGTAGTATCATAAAATAGCCTTTTAGACAGGAAATACATTATACACAATGTAAGCTTGTTATTTTACCTCTGGAGAGCAAACTGGACAAGCTCTTGGATAACCCTTGAGTTCTCTCTTCACACCAATAAACTGTATACTGTACTTCTCTTTTTACTTAAAGGAGCAAATTTTCAAAGCAGCCTCAATCAGCCCTTTAAGATTATGTTTATGATATTATGACTGTGTAGACAGATGCCTGACTACCACATTGACACACACTAATGTAAGTTTTTGCACAAGTTCAAAAATGAACACACAGTCACTAAGAGGCCACTTTTGATAATCTCACCTTCAGGGGAAAGTAAAAGGATGAAACATGGTTACAAGTACATTTGTAGATTATTTTATTTTTTCACTATCAGGCCAGTCACATAACAATACATGAGTAGAAACTGATTAGAAACATTGATTTCAATCTTCAGGATATCTTACTATTACATGAATTGCCATTAGAGCTGCTGATTAGGAGGGGATAAAAAAGCACATCTTATGGAGCAGGTGGATTATTTTTTCTATGTGCATAGAAAGGTTCCTTTTTCTTGGTTTCACAGGACCACACTCTGTTCAGTGAAATAAATGCTCTCCCCTTATCTCGAATTCCAAGCTGAGTTCAGCATCTGGAGAAGCTTAAAAACTCAATGCATCAAATTACCCTGCTCAAACTGTTGTTTATTGCAGGCCATTTTGTCCTGTCATCTCCATGACAGAATGTCAAAGCTTTTCTTTCCGTTGCCTTCAGCTTGCAGCATCTGCAGGGATCTGATATGCTACCTCTGCATTACACAGGGGAGAAACGTCAAACAGTCGTGATTAAGGCAGCAAACCAGACAACTTGCAGGCATTGGTAACTTCTGCTACTGCACTGCAGAGATGCTTTGTTAGAAACAGGAGCTTGCTCCCCACTCTTTCATTCACTTCTTTTGGATCTTAAACCGTCTGATTTCCGATTGGAATAAATTAGTTTTAATGCATGTTTTTCCCATTTTACTAAAATGTTCCAAAACAAGTACAGTTGCATGTGAACAAAATTAAGATTATCCTAAAAATATTAAAATGTGCCTATCAGTAACAGTGCAATGCATAATTGTGTGCGCAGTCATTTTATTTAGATATATAAACTTTTCTCAACTGTTAGGAATGCTGTAGAGAACCTTTTGGAAAAATCGAATGTAAAATTAAACTCTCCAGGAACAAAATACGTATTTGGGCATAAATTTTATTTTATTCTCCTGTTCCTCCTTTTTGTATTTTTTGAGGGACAGATCTTTAAAACCTGAAAAGGAATTGAAAGATAAATTAAATGCATTTCTCTCAAGATACCACCTGCACAGGATTCCCACTGCTGGGTCTCAGCTTCCAGGACAATGCTAGGCACTCTTTCGAGTTGCCTAGTCTTTTGCTTGAAGCTGAGACCCAGCAAAATAATCATCACAGGTGAGTAACTTCCTTTTCTCTGTTTATGAGGTGGTGCTATTTTTATTTTATCCTGTAAATAAAAACATATTTTTATTTAAGTCACAGCTTAACCTGATCTCTCTTTTTATAAAGTTTTTAGCCTAAATAAAAAAGTTTGTGTACACGTGCTTTGTAGTTATAAACCAAGTCTCTAACTATATGCATCTCTTTCTCTCTAATTAAATAGCCCTGTGTTATAGTAAGGTGTCAAGACATAAAAATGGTAACCCCTTCATATTCATTCTAATATCATAGTCACATCATCTGTGTCTGGTTTGGGTTGTGAAGATACTTTAAGCTGATGAATTTCTGAGTGTCCTCACTTAACTGAGTTCCTGTTTAAATTCCTCTCTTTTCAATAGTCTGTAGCTCTTCAGAATATCAAATTGCCTTTGGTTCTACAGATATAGGCAGAATTACCAGACTCAGAAGTTTTTCAGATATGTTACCATCTTTGTCAGACTGATGTGGACTTAGTTGTAGATGAATAAGAGAGAACTACATTTTGAAGGAACTATATGTGTGTTTGATAACACATGCACCAAGAGACATTGCTTTGGGGTAAAAATAAAACTGAAGACCTTCAGAGCCTCATTAAATTAGTCCCTAAATATTCATAAATATTTGGATGGGTTTTGTCACATAACCATGTTTAGTTTCCTGGTCAGTCTTGGTTTAGTCATACAGTGCTCATTAAGGTTGTTAAATGGACTATTTCTGATAAGTAGAGTGGTATCTCTAAACAGTTCTGTCTCTATATCCTTTACTGCAATGTGACAATCAATGGAAACATTTATGAAACAGAGTGGAACTACAGGGTGGCAGGTAGTATGGGCAATATTTGCATAATCACATAGAATTTAAGGGAGTGCTGTAAAATTGATCTGACAATGTCTCACATTGTTGTGGGGGTCAGATTTTCAAAAGTATTGAGCACACAAACTCAGCACCTTTAAAAGTTTGACCTCAAAGTGCAGATGGTGACTTGCCATACAGCTTCATCCTGAAGATGATTTAAAAGATCCAAATGCAAAAACTAAGACTAAAGTCTCTCTCACAGTTTTGCGAGACACCCTTAAGGTCTAGTTCACCTTGATCCACTAATATAGTAGTTTCAGCTTTGAAAGAGGGAATCTTGATTCTGTGTTCTCTATTGTGCAACTTTTTAAAGAAAGTATCAGAATGGGAAATTAAATTATAGAAATGCTGCAATAAATATTTCACATTTTATACAGCTGGAGTGTATTAATTTTGTGCTCCAAAAAGTTCAAGGCTTGGATATGAGATCATAGAATGAGATTGCATTTCATCGTAATGTATATTTTGGCTCCAAAATTAAATATGAATCATATTAGTTTTTGCTTTTACTTTCTACAGTCATTAGAGGGTGTCTTATCTTCCTCTCTTAACAACATTTCTTGGTTATCAAATATTGCTACATAGAACAAATACCTATTATAGCACCGATTATCCTATGAATTTCAATTATTAATACCAAAAATCAATGTTCTGATTAACCTAGAAGATTCTGGTGTCTGTCTCTAATGCAACACAGAGTCTTTGGCTAGCTTTACTTTCTCTGCTCAATTTTAAAAGCAAGACTTACTCTAGCCATTCTCCATCAATTACTGTAAGTAATTAGCTTTTGGGAACTTCAGTATTTCAAATGAACACAGAATATTTCTGGATTAACAGGCAGTAAAAAATTTTCTTGGCTACTGCTGGTGAAGAAATGGCAAGGAAGCCTATTTTGTAATTGAGAGCCAAAGCAAGGCACATTGGAAGGACAAAGACATGCAAGTATAGAACCACATAAGAGCAATGGGTGAAATTCACCTCATGTAAAGGTAGGGTGACCAGGTGTCCAGTTTTCGATCAGAACACCCGGTTAGAAAAGGGACTGGCATCTCCAGTCAGCACCGCCGACCGAGCCATTAAAAGTCCAGTCGGTGGTGCTGCAGAGCTACGGAAGGCTAGTCCCTACCTGTCCTGGCTCCATGCTGCGCCCCGAAAGTGGCCAGCAGGTCTGGCTCCGAGGCTGGGGGAGCATGGGGTTCCGTGTGCTGCCCCTGCCCCGAGCACTGGCTCCGCACTCCCATAGGCTGGGAACCGCGGCCAATGGGAGCTGTGGGGGTGGTGCTTCCGGGCGAGAGGTGAATTGCGCGCAGAGCCGCCTGCCGCAGCTCTGCCTAGGAGCCGGACCTGCTGGCCGCTCCTGGGCTGCAGCATGGAGTCAGGACAGGCAGGAAGCCTGCCTTAGCCACCCTGCTGCTCCGCTAACTGGGAACTGCCCATGCCGCAACCCACTGCCCCAGCCCTGAGTCCCCTCCCACACTCCGAAACTCTCTGCCCCACCCCCAGCCTGGAGCCCCCCTGCACGAGCCCAGAGTCCCCTCCCGCACCCTGAATCCCTCATTTCTGGCCCCACCCCGAACCCCCAGTTAGAGCCCTCACCCCCCACACACACACTCCAACCCTGGGTGAGAAATTAGCCTGACAAGCCTGCATCATTAATACATTGAAGTGACTATGAAGTTGTGAGGAGTGAGATGCAGCATTGCTACCTTTACTCATCAATACCGGTGTTTTTCTAAGTAGAAATTGAAACACAGAAGTTGTGTTTTCACCAACAATCATGACCTTTCCACAAGAATTGAAAGCCATTTTACATGTCCGTGCATGAACAAATTCACATTTTAAATGTAAATGTTTTCTTCAGCAATCTGCAGTGGACAATTCTTTATTATTCTGCATATGACACTTTTGGAAGAAGAAGAAGAAAAGCCTAACGAGATGCTGACTTATACGTTTTGATACAATTTTAAATTAAGCCTGTGTGTATATCTGTTTGTATATTTGTGTGTGTGTATACATAGATATTATGACTATCTTTAGATTCACTCTGGAGAGAAGACAATCTTTTAAAAAAAAAATTGTGTATATCTAGCTTAAAAATGCTAATCTTACATTGCTTTCTTTATGTGCCTAAAGTAATTAAGCAGACATAATATAACACACAAAAGCATTTTAGACTTTTATTAAGGTTTGATAATTTGATTTTCACATTTTAAATCTCAAATGGCTCATAACTATTGTCATTCTCTAGTAAAAGCAACTTTTAGAGAAAAAACGCTAAATGTAGGGCTAAAGAAAAAGAGGCCTTTGAATTGAAAGCAAAGGCAGGTATGAAATGCCTTTTTCACTAATCGAGCACATGAATGCAAGTGTCTATCCTGCCTAACATGAAGCTTTTAATAAGTCAGACAAGCCCTGCTTGCACAGATTAATTTATGATGATGTTTTCTTGAAGTACTGTTAATTGTGTATTTTTTGCTTCATACTCTAAATGGCTCCAATTTAATAGACTACTTCAGGTCCCTGCAGTCATGCTTTTGGCTTGTTACATTGCAATCAGAACAGATATTAAGTGTTTTTTATTGAATTGTGACCTGGTGATTAGAGACAGCCTTACAGTGTATTAGCTATAACTAAACACTTTGCCGAAAGGTTGCATGATAAATAGCATCTGGCTCAGACTGATTTTAAGATTGCATTTGCTAGAAGAAAGTTTGAGGGTAGAGGAGGGAAACCTTGTCAAATCATAGTACATGGCTGATGCCAACATGTCAGTTTCCTGTCAACTAAAATGATTTAGAAAGAAAAAGAACAATGCACGTATGTACATACAGCCTGAACGTAATCCAGGATATCGCATTATCCTGGAGAGCCACATGCCCTTTATGTAAACCATTAGTAGTAATTAATTTCCAGCAATCTACCTGGGACAAATCCAATAATCTTGCAGACCCTGACAAATCAAATCGTTGTCAGGACTGTACATCTTTGCCTGCTAGGGAACTCTCTCTCTCCCCTCCTCCTCCCCCCCCCCCATTGAAAACGCTTACTCTACCATTCTAAACATCCAAAAATATTTGACACTGTTTACTGAGAACCAAATTTCTGTTGGTTTCAGATGTTACATTTTCAAGGATTGAGTTTAAGGGGATTATAGCCTTCAAAGATTTTAACACTTTTGGAGGATGATGGGGGTCTGTCCATCTCTGAGTCTCAGGAGTTGCAGAATTTTGATACCACCTGCTGTTGCATTCTAGTGAGGAAAAAGGGATCAGACAAGACACCAAAAAGAATATTTACATGGAAAAGAGAAAGTCCTGGCTATTCAAATAAAGTCAGATTTTGGGGGTTAGAAGTGAGGCATATTTTGGAAAGATTGAAGATAAACTAGAATTGATCCCTCTGTGTCAGCCACAAGCTGGAAGAACCTCAATTGTTAATATTTGTATTCTCATAGCATCTGGAAGCCCCAATCATGAATCGGGACCATGTTGTGCTAGCCATTGTTCAGACACAGAACAAAAAGACCCTGCACCAAAGACCTTCTAAGTACAACACAAGAGACAACAGGCAGATACAGACAGATGGAGTGTACAAGGAAACGACAGTGATACGCAGTGGTCTCAGCACACCAGCCGCCTAGCTGTTGTCATGGTTTTTTGATGCAACACTGCACAGGAGAGTTTTAAGGAGGGATTTGAAGGAGAACAATGAAGTGACTTGGAAGATGTTTAGGGGGAGCTTTTCCCAAATGTGAGGAGCAGCATGGAAAAGGCATGAAGATGCGTGTTTGAGAATTTTACAAGTGGATGATGGAAGCTGGTATCCTGGGTCGATCGGAGACTGGAGTTAACTTCTCAATACTGATGAGAGATTATATGTAGGCTGGAGATAGGGCATGAAGGGCCTGGAAAGTGAAGGTAAGTATCTTATGTGGAGGGATGCAAAGAGAGCAATGATATGGTGGAAGAGAGAAGCTAGAAAATTATCTTTGCAGCAGCATTCTGAGTGGTTATGAGCTGGGCATGATGCATTTGTCAAGGCTGGAGAAAGGATGTTGCAGTTGGCATTCAAATGACCCCTTATAATTAACCTTTAAAGTTATATGTTGGCTGTAGGCCTGATCACTCAAAAACAAAATCTGAGAGAGAGAGAGAAGTGCAACATTTGGTGATGTCTTTTTCTGTCACCTACCACTCCCTATTTTCTAAATTATGTTTTGTACACTCCAGGACTTACTCACATATGGCTGTTGTTATAGGTAGAACATTTACTACAGCTTCAATTAGGCACTGGAGTACTTTTCACTGTTGCAGTACAGGGGCTGGATTTGTATGGGATTAGATAGACTAAAAGGATTGGTGTTACAAGATGCTCAGGAAAGATTTTCTTTATTTTTCAGGAGTTTCCATGGGACACTGATCTGAGTCTTTTGGCCCAGCAGTAAGCCATTATTTAAGGATGGCAAATTGCCATTACAGTTCAGTATATGACATATCTCCTCTGATAAAGTGGTGGAAGAAGCGCCTGTGATTAAGGCACATGAGTGGGAGCCAGCTGACTTGGGTTGTAGTCATGGATCTTCTGCAAACTTCCTCTGTAATTTTAGGCTTATCTCTGAAATTGTGCGCCTCGGTTTTTCCACCAGTAAAGTGGGGTTAATAGCAATTTCCTCACAGAGGTGTTGAGTGTCTCCATATTTGCTAGGTGCTTTGGGATCTTCTGAATGGAAAATGTAGTATATGGAAGGGACAGTATTTATTTATAATCTGGGCCAGTAATTAACTCCTGAATGTTAAGATGGGAAGCACAAACCCAGCCAAATGTGTCTTCAGTGACTGCTCAAGGAACCCCTAAAATAGGACCAAAATTGTACATTGTGGAACACTTTAAGGTTGTGACTTAAGACAGGTGACTTCTTACTGGAGGTGGCTCTTATGACATTTTTCTTTGTATTTTCAAGTGTGACCTGCACTCACCCTCTGCTCCCGATACCCCTTGTTGGCTGTTAACCTCGTCAGGTGAATCTTCAATGGCTCAGCCCTCTGGCTAAGTCACACAAATTCTAAAATGGAAGAACCCCTTCCGGGTTAACAAAGGTCCTACAAGGACTATCACTCTGCCTTTGTTGGACTCTGCAGCTGTGTCTCTGAGCTCAATTCTCAGCCTTTTCTGGGCTAGGTTTAAGACCATCCCTTCCCTGTTATAGAGCAGTGCCTCCCTAGAGAGACTTTGTCCTCAGCGGTTCTCACTGACACAGCACTCCAGCCGCCAGGTCACCTCACACATTCAGTCCTCTGGTGGGGGGGGGGGGGACGCTAACAAAGTTAAACAAATGCTTGGCCATCTCTTGAGTTTTCAACCCTATCCTTGAGCCCTTTAAATTCTAGCTCCTTTCTTCGGTTTCTAAACAATACTTGTCCCCTTCTGGGGCTTTGACCACTCTTCCAGTGGCAGGACCCGGGCTCGCCCAGAACTCTGAGTCCCAACTTGGGGACCCTACAAATAGCAGTCCTGTGCTGCTTCCTTTAGTAATTACTATGCTATTCCCTGGGCCACTTCCCAGGAAGCCCTTTCTGCTTCACTGTTACCTCACGGCTGAAGTTTTCTCTCTTTCCTGCTTGAGCAGGGTCTCTCCCAGGGCTCCTCGCCTTGAGAGTTTCGCAGTCTCCCTCACCCTTCTGGTCCCAGCCAGCAACTGACCTGCTGATGCCCAGGAGCTTATTTTAATTGAGCCTGCTGTGCTCTGATTGGCTGATTCCATGCAGCCTTTCTAGGCAGGTATGGAGGGACCCACCTTCATTGCTCCTTTCTTGGGGTGGGCTGTGGTAGGACCCCAAGGCCTCCAACAAGGGACCCCCTCACATAGAACAATTTATTTCTTTCCACTTTTTAATATTTATTTTCCTACATCCCAATATTTGTGTATGATAAACAAAGTGAATGCATATATGGTTTAAAAGTGGGAACAGTTTGGTTGATCTACATCTTAAATAGCTTTGGGCCCCAGTAGTGTATTTGTAATCTAGCATAGAATACAAAGCAGCACTGACTGAGGAGCTACATGGAGAGGGCAAACTTAGGACTTGCCTAGCCTATTTATGTCAAAGCACTGATTAAATGAGAGTGGGAGAAGTATTAAGATAAAGACCTTCCTTCTCACTTGCTGTCATGTGCTCATGTATCTTCAGCTTTTTATTGACGCCAAAAGTTTATTGCTTATTATTTTAACATAATGACCTAATATATTTTTGAAGTTGTTTTTCTCAACACAAATTGTGATGATAAACAAGATGGGTCAAGTCCTAAGAAGTGCTGAACATCAGTGGCTCACATAATAGTTAGCATGTGTTAGAAATTTGCCCAGTGCATTTTGTTGTTTTTGATGTAGACTTTTGAAGACAAAATAAACCTTCAAAATTAGTGCTGTGTGAATATTTGTAAATGTTCTTTGGCAAGCTTTCTCTTTGACAGAGAGTTCCAAGGTGCATTCCTCATTTCTTGCACTCACATAAATATGCCAGATACCACACAGATCCAATGGCACTCTGGCACACTCTGATCAATATACACTAAAATATAACAGATTGAAAGTTGGTTGAAGAATATTTCACCCAGCACTAATCTTAAAACTGGGAAAGAATCATCACTTGAGTCATGTCAGAACTCTGTGGAATACTGTTCCAACATAGTTTTGGGGGAGCAGGAATGACTTTCTGGTATTTCTGATAATTGGAAAGTTTAAAAATATGGGAATTTTCATTAAATCCCTTTTTGAAAAATCCTCCACCCCTAGTAATTCTAGGATTCTGGTACTTCTCTTTTGAGGATTCAAGTACCAGGGGGAAAAAAGTTACTTTGCCTTGAAAAAGCCATATTGAAAACAAAACAAATAATAAATGTCTAGATACCAGTGTGATAGGTGGATCATAAATAAAACAGGTACCATAGATAGATTTTTGCCTTTCAGTTACTGTGGTTGTGGCTGAAGTTGAAGGTTACAGAGAGAGAAGAGAAGCTTGTGGAGTTACTGTTTTTTTGTTTGTTTGTTTTTTAAAGGGACTTTTAAGTCTATTTGTAACCTTTTCGGGCTGAAATCAAAGGTGCTCTATAAAAACATCAGTTTTTTCTTTACTGGAAGTAGCTCCCACACAGAATCTAAAGGCAAAGAGGGGCTGCAGTGAGCCAAAGTTGGGAACTAGGGTTACCATATTTAAAAATTAAAAAAAGAGGACACTCCACGGGGCCCCAGCCCCGCCCCTTCCCCGGCCCCGCCCCAACTCCACCCCTTCTCCAAAGTCCCCGCCCCAACTCCGCCCCCTCCCCTGAGCGCCCCACATTCCCCTTCCTCCCTCCCAGCCATGCGAAACAGTTGCCCGAGTGCTACCGGCTTCACGGTTTGCCGGGCAGCCCCCAGACCTCCAGACCCTGCGCCCCCGGCCAGGCGCTTCCCCTCCCGGGCTCCGGCTGCGCTGGGGAAGCGCCCAGCCGGGGGC